>NC_048894.1:103360117-103660117 GCF_011077185.1 Oxyura jamaicensis
ATTTTTTCCCATCAATCAATTTTGAGTTGCCACCCTTCATGGTCTCCAGGGCTGAAAGATGGAAAGTTCAAATACTTCAAGAAATGGAGTGGGCAGTCAGGAGAGAAGATGCAGATGTGTAGATCTTAGAGCAGAACAACACCAAGACAGAAGCTGTTTCTCCATGTAAGTTCATATAAGACTCATTACTGGAGTAGCAATTCAATACCACAAAAACACCATGGCCCTCTAGTTCTAGTGACTACTTTTGAACTCCTTGTATTCACCCATGGACATGGAGAGCCATCACCTATGTTATTCCAGAGGTTTAAACATCAAGTACTGTGTTCATTACCACAACTCAGTTAATGCCAGTAATGTTACAGAGCTAAAGAGAATGGCTCTGATTCACAAACCCAAGTCTATTTTTGTTGGTGCATCCAGGAGAGTCAATGACTAGCTTATATGTTTCCTGAAAGCCAAGAGGGAACAACCAAGGTCTGAATACCTACTTACAAACACACAAAGGAGAAAAAAAAAAAAAAAAATTTTGGCTTCAGGGAATACAATATCACAGTAGTCAGCTTATCTATATGCAAATATATATAAATTGCTGCCTTCTGATTTTTCCCATAGAATAAATTTGCAGGCAGGGCAAGTTCACAGGCACTTATTCAAAGAATAGGATGAAATAAAAGAAGCCTAATTTCCAGAAAATTAGAAATAAACATACTTCGTTACCATACCTCTTAATTTTAGTATTAGAATTAGTATTCACCTGTGGTATCAACATTATCAAGTACAATGATACTATACTTCTGAAAAACAGGAAACACAAAGTATATTTCCCAACACAACCTGAATTCACTGTAGGACATTTGGAGCTTTGTCTGAACACATAATAAGAAGCAAACTAGAGAAAATGGGTCATCTCATCCAGTCTGTTCAGTTAATTTGTGGTTTGCAAACAATACCACTTTCAGTGGTGAGAGTTAATATGAACTGCAGTGACAATAACAGTGAAAATAATAAAAGTAAACCATAAATTATTTTTCATTTTTTTCAGATTTATAAAAATCTATTCTCAGCAGACTAAACAAGACTAGGAGAAAATTGCAGTGCTTCACAGTTATAAATAATACAACAATTGATTAAAATACAAAGGCAAATGAAATATTAATATTATTATAAAATTGTTAATGTGAGAGATAAATTAATCAACTAATGAAACTGCCACCTCTTCATCTTCATTAGAGTCTTCCTAAAAGACAATACAATTCTCACTAACTAGATGCTTCTTTTCATCTTCTTACATTATTTTGGGATTAATATAGTGAGCTTTTAAATTGTCAGGAAGGCCATGGGAATTTCTTATGAAGACCTGCTCCTGTGAATTAGAGGATGCAGCCATAAAAAGTTCAGGACAGCTTATTCAGTGGAAGTGATATGTTTAATCTGAAGGTTTGTGCTGGATTTAGCACACACTGTAGAGCTTTTGGCCTGCAATGGGATGGTCAATACCTGATCCGAAATAGAGTTAGAATGGAGTAGATGGGCAATTCAAGTACTTCTATAAAATATGCCAGTATTAAGCTAACCCATCAAAATTGTTTAATTCAAATCAGCTGAATGAGTTTGAATTGCATCAGAGCTTTGTATCACAGCCACATTTCTAACAGAGGATCAGATCACTAACTTTACTGCCGTGCCAAACCACAGCCCTCACAGTCAGGGTCCTTGCCCATTTTAATATTACAAGCTGACATGTCAGCTATTCTCAGTTGTGATAATAAGACAAATTCTAGATGAATGTGTGTCCATTAAGCAGTCAGTCAATAAAACCAAAATATATTAGATCTTAATATCTTAGCCCTGTCTAAATTTTTTTTCTTCTTATCCTGTCAGCTCATTTTTTTTTTTTATTTTATGCTTCACCTTTGATTATTTGTTTTTATTGATGTTGTCCTCAGCAATCGTTGAATTGCTTTTCCCAAAAGACATTCCAGAATAGATTTCCATTAGCAGGAGAACGATAATTACTTTCAAAACTTAGGACATTCAGGGTGTTTTATAAGTACCAATTTAAAAAGCTAAGTCCAGGCACACATTTTGGAAACACTTTGTTATTCAGCCTGGAGTTACAAGAATGTATTCTGAGGTTGGGGTCTGGAGGTTGGTTGTGGGGTTTTTCAGTTGGTTGGTTGGTTTGGGGTTTGGTTATCTGAAGTTATCTGAAAATTATAATTTGCAAATGAACACTGGAAAATGTAACCATGAATCAAGCATATGCACAGTGTGCCATGACTGGAAATCCATTTATTTCCACAGCTATCGTCCCTTAAGCAGCCCTCACTTGCCAGTCTGGCCTCCACACCAGCTATGATAGCAGCAATACTTGGAAGTCATATAACAAATTGGATCAGGGAACAGTTCTGAGTTTTAAGAAAGTCGTCTCTTAAAAGGATGGATGGCTATTTTTCTGCTAAGTTTGGGCTCTGGTCTATGGTCTACATACGGACATATTTAATGTAAGTAAGAGGGGAAAATGGCCAGTGGGGCCAGAAACTTGCAGCCAGCAAAACTGCTAAGGGAAATCTAAGCCAAACCACAGAAACCAAAACTGTTCTGCTAACTTAAAGGATTTTCACATGCAAATAAAGTAAATACAACTGACCTTACTTATTGATGTGTGCCTGCTAACAAACTAAATCTCTTAACAGAAATACAGATGCATAGCAAATGGTTTCCATGTTTACTGAAGCATGGCACAATTAACAAGGGGGTGAGTTAACACAAAAAAAAAAAAAATCTGAACTCTGAGTGAGTTAGTAAGTAGGTGAAGGGGATGAGATGGCCTCCCTGAGCAGCACAGTTACGACACCTGTTTATTTCTCCTCTTCTGGCCCAGACCTAATCACAGACTTCAGCTGCCTGAAAGAAGCTGTATACTCATTCAAGAGGAAGAAGAGTGCTCTGAAGTTTATTGATATTTCTAATCCAACAAAAATAAAACACTTTGTCCAGAGAACAAGGTCAAAAACACCAGCTTCTCCTCTCTCAGATGAGGGTCCTAATGAACAGCTGCTATTAAGAGGTATGGCTTTGGTGTAGCTTCAACAAAAGAGCATCTTTGACTGGAGTCCCATAGTCAGATGAGCAAGGAATATATATATATATATATATATATATATATATATATTATATTTTTAGGGGGGTGGAATTGGGAGGTTTGGGATGGAAGCTCCTGTCTCTGAGTGGGCCTCCAATGGATGCACTGTTGCCCTGAGGGTCTGGGCACCAAGGCTGTCCAAGAAATGGTAGGCATCTCTTTTAACACATCACTGAAGACTATTTACAGGGCTTAAATTCAGCCTGATGCTATATTTATTTCACCTACAGAATTCATAAGTTCAGTGCAACCTCAATAAGAAATATGTCAGACAGGGTGCAATGGTTAAAAAGACAAGCTCTAGCTTCCCTTCCTATAACTGATACAGGGCTTCACCCTCAAAGTGACTGACGCTGGCAGGGCAGGAGCAAGACCAGGAATAGCAAGCTATAAATGATATGCCTGTGTATCATTATCCTTTTACAGCTCTGCCTTTGAAGGCTGGAAATGCACACAATTATGACAAGGAAAAACAAACAAACAAACAAAAAACACTCCAATACCTTTTCTCATCTAGTTTAGAGAAGAAATGTCAGTTAGAGGTGAGACGTCTTTACTAGGATAGTTTTCCCTGGCCTGCCTGGTTGCATTTGCATGGCTAGAGACATTCCTATGTACAACACTTGCCTTTTTCCATCAATAACTGCACAAATAAACCTCCACCAGGAAGTTGCACTGCTTTCATGTAACTGGTGGCACTAATGCAAAACAGCTACTGTATCGAGGGAAGCTCTGAGCAAAACTGAGTATTTGCATTTAAATGCTCACACACAAGCACACAGAGGAGAAATAACATATTTGTTCAGCATGTTTCTATTTGCTACCTGATAAATAGCCAGGAGAACTATGTCAGCAAGGTACTCTCTGAGCTTGTTAAAGGGTACAGAAACTTTTTAGGTCTGATGTTGAAATCTCAATTAAAATACCCCATCCTTTTATTTTTTTTGGAATAAATAAATAAATAAATAAATAAATAAATAAATAAATAAGTGTTCTGGTATTTTCACCTGAAATCAACAGTATGTGAATTTTTTCTGTCAGTACTAAGTGCATTTGACTTATCTGGGGGGAAAAATATTACTGTTGACAACACAGAACAATCCATCCATACAAAAACATTTGATTTCAAGCTCTCTACCGTATATGCCTACCTTGCATAGCTTTGAAAAGGATGCATAGGACAGTTTCTATTTGTTTCAGACTCATTTTAATATTTTTAATTTAAAAGAGAGTGGCAAATTTCTTTTTATTAAGAGGTGAATATTATTCTAGAGTATTGGAATAGCTGCAGTCGCATGGGTGAGAGTCAGATAACAGACTTCAGACAGACAACATCCAAAGATGATTTTTTGGCCCAAGGACCAGAATTCAGTCTGTGGGATGTTATTTAGGCAGAAGGAAATTCCACAGGCTCTTCTACTACCACGGGGTACCATGGGGACCAAAACCTCCAGCTCCTCCAGCAGGAAGTGTGTAGACTTGAAACATGCAGTTAGGTGGGGATGCACAGGACCAGGGCAGCTGTGCAAGTCCCCTACCTACTTACTCATCTTGGAGGATGAATACTTCTTTCAAGTGCTTCTCAGGTGATTCACGTGAGATTAGGACACTGTGTTAGAAACATAGGGGAGCTGAAGCTCACCAAGAAGTGGATGTCCAGCTCAGTGCCTGCTCGAGAACATGGCAGAGCAGAGGTGCAGTGAGGGCTGTACCACTTCCCAGTGTGATGGGCTGGCTGAGCTCCCGGAGCAGTGGGGAAAAAGTTGTGGGGAAAAATTTCTATTACGATACAGTACAGGGATGCATCTGGAGGAAAAAATAATCATCATCATCATTTTAAAAATTACCTCTGATTTGAAAATTAGAATTCTGGATTTAAAGACAACAGCTTTTCACACTAGCCTCTGATTGCTGATATATCAGATATTGTCTGTCATTTCTTCTGACGTCCTTAACGCCTTAGCTACTATATTGTAACTCTTCAGCTGATGAATCCAACTACAGAATAAAAGTCGCTAAGGAATAAACTATACTGGCATAACTGTAGTGATTTAAATCAACCCCTTACCTCCTTTCAGAATAATCTT
This sequence comes from Oxyura jamaicensis, assembly GCF_011077185.1. Taxonomy (NCBI): domain Eukaryota; kingdom Metazoa; phylum Chordata; class Aves; order Anseriformes; family Anatidae; genus Oxyura; species Oxyura jamaicensis. Next base: position 103,365,353 of record NC_048894.1, read on the forward strand.
CTAATGCAGACAATCCTTAAGGACATGGGGTTTGGGTTTTCAAATCATGTGTTTCCTGAGCCTTTCCAATAAGAACAACTGCTTTCCTCCCCAGATTCCTCCAATATATACCCACAAACTTGTGACTTGCTCTGTACACAACCTTGGGTCATAGCATGATCCCCTCCAAGTCCACAGCATGCCTTGTTTTCCAGCTGAATTTTTTTATGCAGCTGCTTCTCAGTTCAGATTTCATTTTCTCCATCACAGTGAAAGATATTGACCCAAATTAAAAAGTTACTTCATGAACGATCTCTTTTTCAACTAGCATTTGGGAAGCCTGTGCCCTCTGCTTGATCCACATGGAGTGGGTTTTTTTCATAGCAACAAGGTCAATACACTAAGAACATTTCCCTAATTCCAAGCTTCCCATCAGACAAAACTCTGCCCTTTGCTTTCAGACAGGAGAAAAACTATCATATTTAGGTATACAAGAGTAATTTGCCTTCTTTTAAAGATATAAAAGTCATTTGGGGATTTTACCATTAAAGTGAAGTCAAATACTTTAGAAGATTTTCAGGGAAACTTTGATGAGCAGTGCAAGATAACCATACTTTTTCTTCCTGCATTTACCGTGAATTACGAATTTATAGCATATCTAGTTTAACTGTTACTGGTAAAGAAGGCACAGTGATCTATCCTCACACACAGAAATACTGACTGATTTCAGAGAAAGCTTTGGGAGCTCCCAGAATATCTACAGGGCACAGTTTTAATGAAACTTCCAGCCTCCAGCTTTTTACAAGTGCTCCCTACCTAATCTTTTAAGCACATAGAGGTAAATTTGGCCACAAGTAGTTCAAAACAATTTGTTTTCTAATACGACTTTTTCTCTTTGAGGGTATTTTGACCACAGATTAGGAAATTTTGAAAGATTCAAGGAAGAGATTCATACAGCTGGGAGCTGAATGCCATACCGAACAGGCAGCTGTGACTTTAAGGTGTGAGGGAAACATCCAAAAATTCACCCCTCTACAACTTCCCTTCCTTTCCTTCCCTATACTATTGTTAAAGGTCACTACAGCACAGCACTCTTCTCCACTGGAATATTGGAGGTTGCCTTGACTGTCCATTGCTGACAATTACTCAAAACCTTACTGATGTTTTAAAGTTTGATATCATTGAGTATATGTGTGAAGGGAACGAACAACACGACTCCAGGCTGGTGTGTAGCTGAAACACTTTATTGTCTAACCCATCTACTTATATAGGCTTAGCGTATCTACATGCTTTCATCACACAACTTGGCAAAGTTTGCTCGTTAGCCATTATTATTGTTCACAAGGTGATCGCACAGCTGCCCTATCTCCTTTTCGTGTACTGATGAGCAACAGGCCAGACTGCACCTGTTGTTTTTGATCTTCTTGTCTCCCAGTTATACCTCCTTTATCTTCAGGCTACGTGACTTTCGCCTCATTCTGCATTTTCCTTTTCTCACTTCATCTCTGTGTCTAACATACTCCACATACTTTCTGACTGATTTCCCACATATGTGGCCACCATTATTACAACATGGAAGTGTAAAATCAGATATTCTCTTCAATAAGTGGTCATTATTCTGATGTTATGGTGGTAATACAGATTTTGTTCCTCATCTTTTTAGATTATACAATTCAAAACAAAGATTTTCTGCACAGCATTTTCTAATGAATATATAAATGGGAAAGAAAAAAATATGGCTACTTCTGTTTTCTCTTGGTTGTTTTTTGTTTGTTTGTTTGGTGTGGATTTTGTTTGTTTTTTCCTTTCTGGGTGCGTAAAATTAAATAAAAAGACTTACCAAAACTACTTCTTAGAAAGTCAGCAGTGAATAAAGACTATTAAATATTGTATTTCTATTGTTAGAGACTGAAGAACAGTGAGTAGAGTAATATTGAGGACAAATTTTCTACAAATCTGCCTACACCACTGAAGCCAGCACTGAACTCATGTTACAAAATAATAATAATTAAAAAAAAAAAAATATCTAGGCTCTTTCGTAAGGCCCTCCTGCACTGATCCAGCTTAGCAAAGGCAAGCAACTTGGTTATGCATTGAGACTAGCCACAGTAATCAGCACCTTTCCCATCCACTGTTAATTGCCTGCACAGAAACAAGAAATATAATCATGCTGATCTCTCAACCTGTCACTTGGTTACACTAATGACACAGCCATCAAATTTTGAAACTTAAATCAATGTAGTGGTAAGCAGAATCTTTAATGTTCAGTGCAAGTGTTTAATTGCACTCAAGAAGGCACAAAATCATGCTGTGTATCTGTGATAAAGTAGACCACTGTAATGATTACATGCATTAGAGAAAAGGCAAGACTGCAGAAGTTGCAAAAGATCACACTGGTGCTACACAGTAGATGGAGAACAAATCCATAACACAAAGGTAACTGTCATTACCAATCTTTCCTATAGCCCTGAAAATACTTATTTTGGCATCAGGAGGAATGTTTTTAGACCCTGAAACTTGCCCATCTTACTACCATGTTACTTTTGTTATGTGGTGCACATTGGCATTTAAATACCGGTGCACACAAATCAGTTTAGCAGCTTTACATATGTGCTATTATGCCCAAGATATTTTAAGAAAGATTTTGCATGCTGTCTTGCAAGTGTCGTGATTTTCAAAGACTGCTGAACAGGTCACCTTTGAAAAATCAGACCTTTTCATATTGTTTCAAGTAAGGTGCCTTAAAACATAATTTCTAAAATCAATAATCTTTTAAAATTCAGGTTTGTTGTACTGTGATAGCTTGACCCTGGCCAGCAACCAAATACCCACCCTCCTTGCTCACTCCCCTCTCCCACAGTATGGGAAGAATATAGAAGGAATGTGCAAAGAGTCTTGGAACGAGACAAAGGCAGTTTCATAAGGAAAGCAAAATCTATACATGTAACCAAAGCAAAATAAGTAATTCACTTAATATTTACCATTGGCAGCCAGATATCCAGCCAATTCCAGGAAAGCAGGGCCCCAGCATGTATAACAGCTATTTGGGAAGACAAACACCATAGCCATCAATATCCCTGTGTCTTTGTCCTTTCCCTCAGCCTTTATGGCTGACCACAATGTCATATGGTATGGAATACCCCTTTGGTCAGCTGAGTCCAGCTGTCCCAGCTGTGTTCCCTCCTCACCTCCTGGCCTCTGGGGGAAGGGGAGGCTTGGAGGAAAAGCCTTGGTGCTGTGCAAGCACCACTCAGGCACAAAGATGCTGGACTGTTATCATCACTCTTCAGCTGCACATGAAAAGCACAGCACGATATGGACTGCTATGAAGAAAATTAACTCCATCCCAGCCAGGCCCAGTACAAGTACTTTCCATATTTGACTTCTCTCAAATTTCTGTAGACTTTGAGAGTACTGTTTTTACAAGTTAATATTTGTGTTCTTCATCTATATTTTTGGGCACATATGCTGATTGTAAACCCACTGGGTGATGAAGCTAACTCTTTTCTCATGAACAGTAAGCTAATGGACACAGAATTCAGCATACGAAGAAAAGGGACTACAGTAAAATTATTTAGAATACTTATCACATGATGGTATTGTACTTGAAAATATCTTAATACAAGTCTGGAATATGTATTATAATGCTTTAATACTACAGCCTAATTGTATAACCAAACTCTGCTTTTCTACATTTAAGAAAAATCAAAAAGATTAGATTTTATCACATGTTAATTCAGGGACTAAAATACATTACATGAAGAGGCAAAGACTGCAACCTTTACTTTGTCCATGACAGATTTATTTTATTTATTTATTTTTTTTTTACTAGAATTGAGCAAATAGTCATAGACTTACAGAACTCTTGTGCAATGTTGGAAAGAAATCTCTTGGTGGGTGGGCATTTCCTCAAAGTAAGTGCTTTTCATTTAGATTAAACAAGGGACCAGTTAAATGTGGTTTGTTAAAATCTAAGTTATATTCAAAGAGAGTTGCCTGTGATGATATGATACTCAGACAAATCTGGATTGCAGTTGCATGACTCCTCTGAAAGAGAAACACAAAAACAGAACATAGAAGGACCAATCAGATAGGCAAAAATACCTGAAAAGGAGCCAAAAAGAAGCTTTCTATTAAAGTACTGGCTCGGAAGATATTTAAGACTGAAGGAAGCAATCATTATTTCATTACTGCTAGCCTTGAGGAAACAGGACATTCTCAGCCCTTTTGTGAATAAAAAGGGCTTGTTCAATGTAAGGATTCTGACAGTGAAGGACTTATCTTGGAAGAGTTGTTCCTCCCTCTGAACTAAAAATAAAACAAAAAAAAAAAAAAAAAAAACAAACAAAAAAATAGGAAGAAGAGCTTTCTGGGATTGTTCTTTACTGATTCAGCTACCCGTTTACTTACCAAAAGCTCAGGCTGAAGCCCAGTTAATATATTTTATCTTTTTACAGGGAAGAATTGATTTTCTACATCATCACCAAAGATCATGATGATGGCTTCAACTATCCCTCTGCAATGCTCTTTATACTCTGTATGGTATAATTTGGAACTTACTCTGAAATAAGAAAAAAACACAGGTCAGCTAGCTTGTGCTATATCAGCTGAGAGATGTAAAGAATCTATAAGACAATGTAGCTCTCATTGCAAGGCTGGCAGCTGAGGTAACCCAATTCTCAAGTGTAGTCTTAGCATGGAAGTAATAAACACACGCTAATAAAAAATAAAAAATAAATAAATTTTAAAAAATCACAACTCCTCTGCATTCTCCATAACTATTCTTTCTAGGTGGAGGGGCAGAAGCAGGCTCTGTACATTTCCTACAAGTACCATCTTTACACGTCATCTCTTCACATTGTTGTGCAGGTGTGTACAAGTGACACCTGGGTCACTTGTATTTCCTGGTAAAGTCATTCCAACCTTTGTGAAGCTTGTGAGGACTTTTGATATGGAAAAACACTCAAAACCATAGGTGGCCTTAATACTATACCCTTACCTGACAGAGGTCTATTCTGTTTATAAGCAAATCTTCAAGCACACTGAATAGCACCTCGAATTTCATATACATCTCACTAACGTAACAGCCTACATGCTCACCTGTTGTGAAATAAATTATAAAATTTGTCTGTAATTTTAAGCTATTTTTTGCCTTTCTTAAGCAAGAGAATAAGAGCAATTTACCTTTGACTTGTGAAGTTAAAATCATTTCTTTATTCTGATTATATTTGACAAAGGCTGCAATATATGTTGCAGGGTCACTGCTTGTTGCAGAAAACAATCATCATAGCTGTTATATAATTGTGCTGTACTAATTGAAGCTGGAGATATTTCCTGGGCAGTAATGAGTAATAGGGAGACTATAATGAGTAATAGGGAGGCCCAAAATGCTATAGCAGCCTCTAATTATTCCTTTAGTAGCTGTCCCATGCTAGGTCTGATTTTGACAGAACTACACAAAATACCAGATGAAAACAAGTGTACACTGCAATAATATGATCTTTAGCATTTCCCCCAACATAGAGGACTTTAAAGGTGGTATTTTTTGGCATCAGTAAAAGCCCCATAGTGCTCAGATCTGCAGAATACTTTCTCGTTTAGACTGGTATTAATTGTTGGACAAAAGACCAATGTCAAAACTCCCTAATATGCCTCCTTGTTTCACAAGGGATCACATGATGATAACAAACTCATTACTAACTTGCTTTACTGTTTTTCCACTTTCACTTTCCTTATGAAGAACCAAATGATTGAGATTTTTTCATAACAAGTCAGTGTTTATGACTGAAAGTCCTGCCAGACACATGAAAGAGCAATCTCCCTCCTGAGGTACATGAGTTGGGGGAAAAAAGGACTTTTCTCAGCTCAGAAAACCATCTTAGAATTCTAGGCTAGTGAACTTGTTTCCTGCTCCTTCTCCTCCAAGGAAGGTGTTGCCTGTTAGGTGTGATGACTGATGTTTCCCACAGGGTGACTTACCAGCCACAACCAGCTCTCCCAAGGAAAGCCACCCAGGAAGGACAAGACGGCTTGTCTCACACAAAAAGTCATGCAGCAGTAAACAGGCCCAGCCTTAGTCAGGGTAAAGCAAAGCAACTGCTAAGCATTATGACACTATTGCATCAGAATAATATACATCCAAACTTCTTCTGGTAAGGCTGATCTGCTGCAGATTCCTGTTAATAGATAGACCGTGTTTACTCTGGAGTGATTTTTCTTTCTATTTCAGCCCTTTAAAACCAGATGCAGGCAAAGAAATCCATGAGGAGATGTTTGGGATTCCCAGTGAAGCAGAACAAAATAAATGGCTATGCTGAGTAATATGCACACTCTATCCCTTTTCCTGCATTTACTCAGACATATTCAGCCAGAATGCTGGTGTTCTCGCTGTTATTGGGGAGTGAAATTTACCTCCATCTCTGAAGGAAAAATAAAATCAACACAGGAGATAAGCACACATACTCTATGCTATAAACTAATTTCTATTTTTCCTGCCTGTATTTCATGTTTTCACAACTCACTGCTACCTTTTGACCACCACCTTCTGTATCAGCACCAAATAAAATACTGAGGGGTGCTACTGCTGCATTTGTGGGTCACCCCAAAGGAAAACCAGGCAGGCAGACCAGGTGATGCTCTTTGTGTGGATATCCTCTCTCTGCCATCCTGCCCCTTTCCCCTTTCTGATATCAAGGGACAATAGTCATGAATCTATGCCCCAGCATTAATATGGAGTTATGAGGAGGACTGCAGAAAACTATCTAAAACTCTGCATGTGCAGTCAGTCTCAGAAAACTGATTATGTATGAAGAAAAGAAAAAAAAAGGCAAAGGAATGCATTAAGTACTGCAAGTGATAACAGAGTGCCTAAAAACAATATTGAGTTGCTCAGGTGCAGAAGAGAGCAACAAAGGTGATGAAGGGACTAGAAAACGAGACTTAAGAGGAGTAGATGAGGGAACTGGGGCTGTTCAGTCTGCAGAAGAGGAGGCCAAGGGGAGACCTCATCTCTCTCTACAATTACCTGAACAGAGGTTGCAGCAAGGATGGTGTTGGTCACTTTTCTCAGGTGACAAGTGACAGGACGTGAGGCAGGGGCCTCAAGTTGTGCCAGGGGACATTTAGACTGGATATTAAGAAGACTTTTTCTACAGAGAGGGTGGTCAAGCATTGGAACAGGGGAGTGGTGGAGTCCTCACCCTTGAAGGAATTTAAGAGTCATGTGGGGGTGGTACTAAGGGATATGGTTTAGTGCTTGGACTCGGCAGGTCAGGCTGACGGTTGGACCTGATGATCTTGAAGGTCTTTTGCAAACTAAATGATTCTGTGATTCTAATTTTGCTAAGATGGGAATTAACCATCTGGCAAGGCTATACACAGGTTTGAGAGCATGTTCCCCCCATCACTCACTGAGCAACCTTGTCTCTTGTGGAAGTATGATAGCCCTGCTAGTGGTCTGGATTGCCCATTTTTTTTTGGCAGAGTCAGCTTAGAGACAAGAAAATGTTATTCTGTCTTAGGAGCATGCAGCCACTGTCCTGAACTTTGGTGGCATAAATCTTCAACGCAAAACTCTGGGAGGGAACTCGGCCTTTGCCTTGGGCTGTCAAAGAAGGAGCTCAGTATAAAATAACAGTACATCATGGCACTCCCAGTTCAAGCATTACTGCTTTTTCCTTCACTAATATACTGACAAAACATCTTTCAGATGTAATACAACATAGTGAAGGAACAAAAACAAGTGCCAAAACAGGAAAAACAGTATATTTGACACTCACATCAGTGTAACCACCATACTGCTCAGAATTAATAGAGCCATATGATGAGCTTGCCTTCTGATTACAGCCCATCTGTGCAAAATCAATAGCAAGGAACAAACTGAATTGTGAACTACCTTTAAGGAGTAATTGTTCACGCTGATGAAAAAGGATGAAAACTATGAACCATCTTCTTGGATTGCACATGCCCTCCCCATAAAGAAAATAAAGTAGTTCCACTAACAAGCCAAACATGCTTAAGTTAGCAAAAAGTAGGCCACCTCTATTACAAGAAGTCTTGATTGAATCAGTACTTCACATGTATTTCTGTGGTAGCACCAGAAACAGGAAATGGCAATAGCCTCTAGAAAGAAACAAAAGAACTTGAAGGAGGATTGGGAATAAAATTTAGTGGACCATATCAATGAAATCTTTGGTGACCAAAAATGGCTTTCTTGGTCTAGATCTCTCTATAGGCATTGTCCATTGAACTAAGTCACAAACCTATGGCCTTGGGAAAATGAGAGCAAAGACATGCCTTAATTCTATTTGATGAAAAATTGAATCTGAGATAAAGCAATTTTAGCAAAAAGTAATGAAATTTTACAGATACAGCATCTCATTTCATGTTTTATATATGAACATATATGTTCATATTGGGTATGAACGTAAATGAACTCATTGGAACAAGATGGCAAGATGAGAAGGCCAAGCTGGATCTAGCAACTCCTGATGTTTGACACAGGCAGAAAAAAATGTTACTTTTTATATGTAGAAGCAGAAAACCAGTAGCTGAAAATGCACCACACAGCTTTTAAGTCATCCATAATGATATTGAAATACTACAGTGTACCACTGCTGTATTCTGTAAACCAGTTTCTGGTCATATCAGTTATCCAGCCAGGAATCCACAAATAATCTTGTGTGCAGTATTTGTCAGAGCCTTTGCTGAGTCACTTTGAATTTTTCTTGTCTAGCATAATATCAGAAGATACTGCAATTCAACTACTTACTTATGTAGCTGTATTAGCTCAACATTTCCCAGACTTTTTTGCTGGTAGTCTGCAGGTCTACCCTGCCTTCATCCTGCTGCCGGCCTTACCTGAATTGGTATGATTGCCCAGCAGAGCATTGCCTGTCATGTCTTACCAGCATTCTTCAATTATAGCAGTACTGAATGACATGCCATTTACGTGTAGAAACAATTCACTGTCTATTACAAAAGTGATTATAAATTAATCTCTCAGCTTTGACTTTAGCTTGTACTTGACATTTTTATAGACATCTATACTTCATTCTGGTAGTTCATGACAACAGATCCCTTTGACTAAGCTGCTGCCCGTTAATAAGCAATCTGTCCTATTTCATTATCTCATACTTTATTAGCACAGGTAAACAGGAGTCTGTGAAAATCTTTTATAGTTTATTTGACCTCTTAGTAAATGTTCATGCTAATTTGAGCTGTTCTCCCTTTTAGTTCCTAATTGCTGATTTCAGTGACTAAAAGAAGAGAAAGTACATTTCAACTATATAAGTTTTGTAATGTAAATACAAATGAATGCATTCTTCCTCCATATTGGCCCCTTTACCCTACCTCTCTTGTTGTTCCTTCTCTTTGCAGAAAGTGGTGGTAATGAAGTGTGGTGTTTTTACCCTGCTGGGCAGTCAAACTCCACCACAACCACTCTCTCATTCCTTCTCCTCGGAGGAAGAGGGAGAGAAAATGCAATGGAAAAAGACTTGAGGGTTGAGATAAGGACAGGGATATCACTCGCCAATTATCACATGCAAAACAAACTTAACTTAGGGAGATTAATATAATCTATTGCCTATTGTTAACAGACTAGAGCACTGAGAAACTAAAAGCAAATTAAAAACACCTTCCCCCTGTAACACCCTCTTCTCTATTACGTCTTTCCCCTAAGCAGTGCAGCAGAAGCAGTAAAGGGGACTGTGGTCAGTCCCTAACGCTTCATCTCAGTCTCTCCTTCATGGTCACCCTCTGCCTCTGTTCCACGTGGGGTCCCTCCCATGGGATGCCATCCTTCCTGAACTGAGCCTGTGGGGGCTGCCCACAGGCTCTTCGAGAACTGCCCCCACATGGCTCCATACCACGGGGTCCATCCCCCAGGAGCAAACTGCTCCAGCACGGGTCCCCACAGGCGGCAGCTCCCCCCAGACCCCCTGCTCCTGCGTGGGCTCCTCTCCACGGCTGCAGCTCCGGCCTGGAGCCTGCTCCTGCAGGGACTCTCCATGGGCTGCAGCCTCCTCCAGGCCACATCCACCTGCTCCACGTGGGCTCCTCCACGGGCTGCAGCATGGAGATCTGCTCCATGTGGGACCCCTGGGCTGCAGGGGGACAGCCTGCTCCACCAGGGGCCTCTCCACAGGCCGCAGGGGAACTGCTGCTGCATGCCTGGAGCACCTCCTGCCCTCCTACTGCACTGACCTTGGGGGCTCCAGGGCTGTTTTCTCACTCCTTTCTTCCAGCAGCTGTTGTGCAACCGATTTTTTTCCCCTTTCTTCAATCTGCTCTCCCAGAAGTGTAACCAGCATTGCTCACTGGCTCTGTCCAGCTGTGGGTCTCTTTGGGGGCCAGCTGGACCCATATCATAGAATGGCTCAGATTGGAAGGGACCTTAGAGATCATCTAGTTCCAACCTGCCTGCCACACGCAAGGATGCCACCCACTAGACTAGGTTGCTAAAGGCCTCATCTAACTTGGTCTTGAACACCTCCAGGGATGGGGCATCCACAACCTCTCTGGGCAACCTGTTGCAGTGCCTCACCACCCTCCGAGTGAAGAATTTCTTCCTAACCTCAAATCTAACTGTCCCCTCTTTGAGTTTAAAACCATTCCCCTTCATCCTATCTGACTGAGCAAAAAGTCACTCTCCATCTTTTTTGTAAGTCCTTTTTAGGTACTGAAAAGCCACAATGAGGTCACACCAGAACCTTCTCTTCTTTAGGCTGAACAACCCCAGCTCTCTCAACCTTTGAGAGATCAGATGTGCTCCAGCCCTCTGATCATCCTCATGGTATTCCTCTGGACCCACTCTAACAGCCCCACATCCTTCTTGTGCTGGAGACTCCAGACCTGGACACAGTGCTCCAAGTGGGGCCTCACACGGGCAAAGCAGACGGGGACATTCATCACCCTCCACCCACTGGTCACTCCTCTGTTGATGCAGCCCAAGATGCAGTTGGCCTTCTGGGCTGCAAGAGTGCACTGCTGGTTCATGTGGAGCTTTTCATTCAACAGAACCCCCAAGTCCTTCTCTGCAGAGCTGCTCTCAGTGAGTTCTTCTCCCAGTCTGTACTCATATCCAGGATTGCCCTGACCCAGGTGCAGCACCTTGCACTTTGACTTGCTGAACCTCATTATGTTCACCTGGGCCCACGTCTCAAGCTTTTCCCAGTCCCTTTGGATGGCATCCCTCTGATCTGACATGGGTCATCTGCTGGGCTCTGCTCACAGAGGCCATCCCTGTAGCCTCCCTCCTAACAAGCCCTTGACACAAAGCCAATACATGAAGTCCATCAGAAAAAGGGTTCTTCTAGGCAATACTTATTCTACTCAATACAGTTCAAGTGAAGCTACAGGGTCAGGGTTCTCAAAGACCCCACCATAGAAGAAGCAAGACTGTACTTGGGAAAAGCAAGAAAAAGGGGAAGCAAAAAATAAGTAAAAAAAGAGGAGGTTTCTGAAGGATTTTGGAAACTGCTGAGTGGGTTTGGATCATAATTTCAAATCATATTTTCAAATCCAAATACTTAAAACTCCTCCTCAGTCCAGTTTTACAGAACTAAGACCTTTTTTTCTTACTATATTCTGTATTATATTTTCTTACTATTTTCTGTACTATACTATGCCAAGCAAGCCAGATGACAGAATGAAGTTTACCCTCACAGCACAAGTTGAGTGCCACGAAGTCTGTGGTCTTAGTAAATGACCTGCAAGGAACCTTGTAATTGCTCTCTACATGTCTCGGTGTTGTAGCTGATCAAACTGAATTACATTTTTAGATCTAGCATGCTTAGATCCCAAGAGCCTCAACATGACAGAAGTAAAACAAATACTTTTCAGTCTTAGTGCAAAGTCAAGATTACCCAGGTTGTTTTCTCACTGAAAAAATCAACAACTTATTTCTACTTGAAGACCCATGGCCTATTCACACGTGAAATTGAAATATTTCATACAGCTAATAAGAACTGATTATTTAAAGCAGTGACCACCACTTACTGAGATTCATTTCAAGTGAAACAAATAAATGAACAGGGATTATTCCGCACTACAGTTTGAAGGAATAGACATGAAAATCCTGCAAAGCTGAATAATGCATTTGACTAATAAGTGTCCTTGTACCCACAATATTCTCCATATAAGTCTCAATTACAATAATTGAACTGATCAACTCCCACAGGAGACATGAAAAATGCTTTTTCAGTGCAACGTCTGATAGCAGAATAGAGAACAGCAGGAGTAAAAGAAAATATAGGGAATTCAAGAAAAAGTCCTTCCACAGCTCTTTTGTTCATTGTTATTTGTGCTGCCCTGCTCTGCAAAACTTTTAAAAGCAAAAATAATGGAACGATTTGCCAAGCTAAAAAATTGTACAGCAAATTCCAGTCTTGACTAGCGTGCTCATTACACTGCAGATGCCCTTGGCTAATAAGTCTAAATCATCTTTATAGTTCACAAAAATTGACAACAGGAATGATGACTGAAATTTAAAAATCTTCTATAAAGGTAATGTCAGAATGGAAGAAAGTAGTTAATGAACTGACTTCTGTCAGGCTGGCTGTAATTGAAAGTCAGCTAATGAAGGAATATTTTAGCTAGTCTTTTAAATGGGGTTAAACTTTATATAAACTCCATTGTTACATCTTGAGATTCCTAAATAATGCTATGAGAATGACAGACCACAATACTGCAGAACTGATGGACTTCTATTAGCACAACATCGTAGAATAATAGAAGAATTTGGTTTGCAAAAGACCTTCAAGATCATCAGGTCCAACCTAACACTACAAGTCCACTGCTAAACCATATCTCTAAGTGCCACTTCCACACATCTCCTAAATACCTCCAGGGATGGCAACTCTACTCCCTCCCTGTGCAGCCTGTTCCAATGTTTGACCACCCTCTCCACGAAGAAATTCTTCCTGATATCCAAACTAAACCTCCTCTGGCACAACTTGAGGCTGATGCCTTAGTCCTATCACTTGTCACCTGAAAAAAAATAATAATAATAATACAAAAAGAGACCAACACCCTCCTCACTGCAACCTCCATTCAGGGAGTTGTAGAGAGTTGTAGAGGTCTCCCCTAAGTTCTCCATACTGAACAGCCCCAGTTCCTTCAGCCACTCCTCTTAAGCCTTGTTTTCTAGTCCCTTTGCCAGCTTTGTTGCTCTTTTCTGCACACACTTGAGCAACTCAATATCTCTCTTGTAGTGAGGAGCCCAAAACTTAACACAGCACTCAAGGTGTGGTCTCAGTGCCAAGTACTGAGTCACAATCACTCACTTCCCTACAACCTTCCCTCTCTTCTCTTCACTTTACAAGAAACAGGGACACGATTTTGACTGGCATATAAACACTGAAAGCAGAAGCCAAATTGGACATTTCATTTCCATTTACCTCAGGAGCCATCAGAAAGGAAAATTATTTCCTTTTCAGAAGAAAAGGAAAAACATAAAACTTGCTTTTTTTGCACCTTTTTTCTAATATTTTGCTAGTGCTTAGTAAAACAGTAGCCCAATGCCCATCAGCAGATTCAGTTAATAAAATAACAGTGATTTTATAATTTGTATTCTGACAGGGTGAAAGTATGGTAAGAAAAAACATTTTCAAAGATGTCAAAGTGCACGTAAGTGATATATACTTTATATAAATATTTTCCACAAATAACTGGGTTATTGTATCTACTAAGTGTCCTAGATAGTCTTAAACCATTTGACCAGGTCTCATTGCCTCCTCATCCTTCTGTCTCAAATATCACAGCCACTACCCTGGTATTTATAATCCTGGTCTCAAGGGCTAATGTGCCTACTATTTTCTATTGTAATAGGCTCTTGGTAATTACATGGTTATGTGGTGGTAAGAATTATAATGAAGTGTCAGCTTTTAATACACTCATTGTTGATGTTCTTAAATACCAATGTACTATAAAACAGTTGTTTTGCTCCAATTTGCCAAAATATTCTTTAAAAATTACAATAAAACATCAATTCATCTCGATTCAGACACAAGCCCATAGCTGAAGACAAAGATCCACTCAATTAGGGGAACTTAGAAAACCATTATCTTCTGATTTAAAGACCACTCTTCAGAGTAAAACCTGTTCTGTCTCATGTCTGGACAGCATCTAGCATGCAAGCATTATCACACCACTAACAAGCAATACAGCCCACAGGCAATATGACAAATTTAACCCCATCACCGATAGGTATGTCTCCAGGGCAGCCTTACAACTCTGCTTTCCTGTCAGATTGTGTCCCATTTTATACAAACATCACCTTAAAAAAGGCATTAGAGAAGCTGTACACTACATAATCAGACCCTCAGTTATCACAGTTAGGGGTTCCATGCTTTTACCCAAAAGCCTCCTGTGGGTCCAGATTCAGAGTAATCAGCCTTGGTCCCCTGGTTTCTGAGGTCCAACAGTCCATACCATTATCCTCACGGTGCAGGGGGCCCTACACTTTCCTAAGGCAGCCCAATTTTTCCTTGAGGCTGTTGTTCAGAGGAGGCAGTGATTTGTTTCTAGCTAAAGAAATGTTTAATTGAATCTTTCATGAATTATGCAGGGAAGCCAACAATTTCCAACCGTGTAATTGTTGTTATTTGTTCAGCTCTCTTATAAGAAAGCAGGCTTTATTTCCAACTGTCTGTTGTACAGATATACACTGGCAGGTGTAAAAAACAAGGGAATTGAGGAAAGAAAAAGGACTACCGAGACCAAAGAATTCAGAATAATTCTGCTACCTGAGAATTACTACTCAGAGCAGTTTCCTTGGACTATAAAAACTTGAGATTTCCAATCTGTGTTTTATAAATAAGACTTCGTGTTTAGTCTTTTTTTTTTTTTTTTTTTTTTTTTGGTAGTCTTAAGCCACCAAACAAAAACTTTTCTTGTTCAAAAAGTCAGAAAAATGCCATCGCTGTCAAGTTAGATAAAGTACAGAGAAGGAAGCTGCTACTGGCTGGGAGCCAGCAAGTCATCATCTAGATTTCCAAGACTATGAAAAAGCTTAAAAAATGAAGAACGGCCAAGCATCTAGGCAAGAGCAACACAGTCACTCCAGAAAATGTGAAAATCATACCTCTGAACCCCTGGAGATGTTCATTCATGTGCTGCAAGTTTCCAGCTTAACCAACATTAACAACTAAGAGTGAGCAAAAAAGCACACCCTTCTATCAGACTGCATCAGAAACCCAACTTGAGACAGTCATACAAGACCATAAGACACAGTCTCTGCAATTCTTTAGGAGCTGTCTCTTGAAACAACATGGCCTCTGAACTAAAAAATTATCCTTTCCTTGATCTTCAACTATTAGCAGCACAGATCAGTCAGACTAATATTCAATGCCCTGCCCTGAAAGCAAATTTCCGTTGCTGGGAGACACATTGAAGCAGATAGAAAGGCAACAATTTTGAGAACCAGCTTTAATAAAAAGAATAAAAGATAACATCTTGCATCTAAATGGCATTCATGTACCACCAGAAAACCTTTAACCTATTTATCATTAGTTTTGTTCTGTCATACATCTTTGTGTATGACAGAATGATATCCTTGTTTATCATTAATTTTGTTCTGTCATACATCTGTTCTCTAAGTAGCAGGAACATTCCAGGCAGTGCATAAATCTGTGACACTGATGGTTTACCATAAGGGAGGTTAAGGGAAAGACATTTTACCAGCACTAGGTTGAGGCAGGATTGCATGGGGCAGCCTTTCTCTCTGGCAAGCCAAATGGCCCGGGGGAGCCAACCCCAGAAAAGGGGGCCGTCAGCCCCCCCAACCCTCCTCCTTCCTTCACATGAGGGCATCTTCCAGGCCTCTTCCAACACAGCCGCCACTCCATCACAGAGCCTTACTGAGGTCACAGTGGCCACTGCTGCCCCGCCTTTGCCCCGGGCCCTATAAAACAGGCCCCCCTGCCGCTGGCCCGACACTTGCTCAGCTACTCGGTCCTCTGAGAGCCAGCGGCAGGAAGGAGGCCAGAGAAGGAGCAAGGCGAGCAGCAGCCCTCCTCGGTGTGAGGACAGCGAAGCGGTCTGAAGAAGCACCGAGAAGGATGGCAGCTAATGAAAGATGCCATGGGGAGCAGAGGCGTGCCTGTTGGCCAGAATGCAGCGTGGGACCCAGTCACAGCCATAAAACAGATGGCAGCATCGAACCCAGGCATGGAAATCAAGTGGAGAGTGGCATGGGACCAAGCCATGGAACTGGGCAATCCCCTGGTTCAGCACCCTGGCCGGAGAACATACCTGATGGAAGGCATCCTGTGTGGGCAGTCCCAGGCAAGGACTGGTTTGTCCTCCTGCCTAACAGGGTGGCGCACATGGAGCTGGATCCACAAGAAGAGCCAGAGGAACCCATGGAAGTGGATCCACCTCAGCCACATCAGACCTAGGACTACCCCAGCAGGTCTTTGCTCCGTGCTGTCAGAGAACTCCGACAGCTATGCAGCAGGGCCCAGCGAGCTCCCTACTCATCGTCGCTCAGGCTCCATCCCAGGCATTAGCTTGGAGCCACCAAACACCCGGCAATAAAGAACTCTTGCAGATTCTCAGGGGTTGTGTTTCTTTCCCATCCCATAGCCCTTGAGATGGCAGGCCTTCTGCACAGAGCCTCGAGGAAGAGCACAAGAGGGGACCCAGCATCCTTTGGGCTGCTGCGCTGGGGTGACAAGAGGAGTCCCTGAGGGCCACCATGCACCCTTAACATTTGTTAAAATAGACTGAGGGGTGAAAATAGTAGCGTGTAAGCAATTATAGGTGGCTAATTTCTTATATTAGGAGTGAGTTTTTCAGCTGAGTAATTGGTAATGACATAGAGAAGGCTGAGGTACTCAGCAACTTCTTTGCCTCCATCTGCACTGGTAGACGGGCTTCCCACTTCTTTCATTTCCCTGAACTCATAGATGGAGGCTGGGGGAATCAAAGTCCCACCCACTGTAAGTGAAGAGCACATTCAAGACCACCTGATGAATCTTAACAGGTACAAGTCTATGGGACCTGATGACATGAATCCTAGAGTCCTTAGGGAACTGGCTGATGGATTCACCAAGCCTCTCTCCATCATAGCTGAAAATCCATCATAGCTGAAAAGTCCTGGCATTCAGGCAACATCCCTAGTGAGTGGAAAAATGGAAACATCATGCCCCTACTCTTCAACAGTTAAAACAAAGGATTGAATAAAGAGCACTACACTGCAACAATTAAAACATTTAGGATACATTTCTTCTCAGAAAGAGTGGTCAGGCACTGGGACGAGTTGCCCAGGGAAGTGGTGGAGTCATCCCTGGGGGTGTTCAAAGCAAGGTTGGATGTGGTGCTCAGGGTCATGGTTTAGTGGGTGACATTGGTGGTAGGGGGACAGTTGGACCAGAGGATCTTGAAGGTTTTTTCCAACCTTAATTTTTCTATGATTCTATGATCTATGTCAAACACTACACACTGAAGCTACAAAAAAAAAATAATCTATATTAACAGTTTTTAGTTCAGAACAAAGTATTCGTAACGTCATCAGCACAACGATTCAGAATTATTTTTTTAAGTCACAAATGAGGTTCTTGTTCAGCTGATTTTTGTGCTTTGCAATTCTGAAAAATCAGGACACTTATTTGCACTCATAAGTAACAATACAGATTGCCTCACTTTCTCACAGGCAGAGGCTCTCATTTGCAGCAGTCAATGAACACGGAGGACTGAGATTACAAGACAACTAATAATCCTGCTTCATTTTAGACAAGCCATTTCTTCCCCCAGAAGCATTATTATTTTGGCAATAAGTGACTTGAAAAAGTGGATTCATCATCAGCCACTGATTACTCTGTAGATGTTTTAAATTCATCACTACCCAGCTTAGCATTCCCTAAATTAACTGTTTTCAAAGTGTTTACAACAGTGTAGCAATTAGAAGATAGCATATAATTACTCTTACTAATAAAAATAGATATCAGAAGAGTGATTTATTAACTAGAATATGACTCAAAAGAAAACCACTTCTAGTCAAAGGACTGAGATGTTCATTATGTAAATTAAGCTATTCAAATATTATAACCAGAGTACATGTAAGATTTACAGCAGGGCTAGCTCCTTAAGTCAATCAAGTAGATCCTACCAGGAGAAAGCCTCCTTAAGCACTTGATTAAAACTTAAGTACAAAACACAACGCACGCTTAAGTGATACGCAGCAATTTTTACAAATTACAGGCCAGTGTAGTGAAGTCATACCATGTACCAGTAATGACAGCAGCATGATACACTTTCTGCACAAATGGCATTTCATGTCATGCTTTTTTCTATAAGGCTGAGGAATATCCTAAGCCCCATAAGGATCGATTGGTTACCTGTTACTAACTTTGCTGGAGCAACTTCATTGCCACATAATCTCAGCTGCAGGACAAGGTAACAATATGTAACTGCTTTTTTCAAAAGTGAAGACGGAAAGAAGTTAGGACAAATATCCACTTTCAGCCTTTTTTTTTCCTTTTTTTTTTTTTTTCCAAAAAAAAAAAAAAAAGTCTTCTATTCTTACCTCAGCAAATATCTTTTATGAGTACTGAATCCATCTGAAACAGAAGGTGCTGGTGTTTGACTTTTTATCAAGACAGTATTACAGATAAAAAGCCCTGTAGTCTTGAACATACTGAGCATTAGTTAAAATGGGATTTTCGTACTTCTACTTCCAAGGAGAATTGATTTTTTTCCTGAGGCAAGAAATCTATTTCATCTAAGTGTAAAGCCATTGAAACAATAATCATCTGTGAGCCAGAGGGTTCTGCTACTGTCCAGGGGAACCTTGACAAGCTGTAGAAATGGGCTGAGATGAAGCTCATGCAGTTCGACAAGAAGTGCCAAGTCCTGCACCTGAGGAGGAACAACCCCAGGGACCAGCTGGGGACCACCCACCTGGAAGGCAGCTTTGCAGAAAAGGACCTGGGGGTCCTGGTGGACACCATGTTGGACATTAATCAGCACCGTGCCCTTACCACAAAGGAGGCCAATGGTGTTCTGGGCTGCATCGAGAGCAGTGATGCCAGCATGCTGAAGGAGGTTATCCTCTCTGCTCAGCACATAGAAGGCCACACCTGGAATGCTCTCTGTCCAGTTCTGGACTCCCCAGTACAGAGACATGGACACAATAGAGAGTCCAACAAAATGATGAAGGAACTGGAGCACCTCTCCTACGAGGAAAAGCTGAAAGAGCTAGGACTGTTCAGACTAGAAGAGAGAAGGCTTAGAGGTAGACTTCATCCATGCATACAAATACCCAAAGGAAAGGGTGCAAAAAAGATGGAGCCAGGCTCTCTTTTCAGTGGTGGCCAGTGACTGGTGGAAATGGGCACAAAATGAAACACAGGAGGTTCCATCTAAACATCAGCAAACACTTCTTTACTGTGTAAGTGACTATGCAATGGACACCAGCTACCTAAAGAGGTTGTGGAGTCTTCTCCATCCTTGAAGATATTCAAAAGCAATCTCGGACATAGTCTTGGATAAACAGCTCTTGGTGACCCTGCTTGAGCAGAGGGGTTGGATCAGACAACCTCAAGTGGTCATTTTTATAACTTAACCATTCCGTGATTTTATGATATTGGAATTTGCTTAAAAGAGAAAAGACACTCCACTGTATTTCTCCCCTTTTTATTATTCTGATTTCTTCCAAAAATAGCATAACTACGTACTTTCAAATAAAACTTGATGTAAGAAATCTAACAAAACTAGCTTTGATGCACACAAATGAAGTTCAACAAAACATTTCAGCACTTCTAAATTGTCAGCATTTTTCAGCTAGTTTCTTAAGACTCTTTTCTACTAGATATAGTACTTGTTTTACTTAATTTTAGTAGCAGCTACATCCCAGTGAAGGTTACAGGCGATCTGCTGGAAGATTTAGAAAATAATAATAATAATAAAAATCAAGAATCAGAGGAAAGAATATGACCCAATTACAGAAGGAAGGCTATACAACTACAAGCTCAAATAACTTGAATGTTTAACAGGTATGTCCTTTCCTAGGTTTATTGTAGCTTTGCAAAAATACATGTGTACCATCAACACTTTATCATTTAGTCTGTATGTAAAATATAATAGCCAACAGCAGCAAATAGCTACTTTTAGCTTCAGAAGGGAGAGAAAAAGCTTGAAGAAAGTTACTCACACCCTCTCAGGAGTGGGTGGCCATAGGCATGTTAAAAGCAGAGCAAACGCCATGCCAGAAATCCCTAAGCCAGCTCTAAGAGACTGACAGGCATGAGGACAGTTGTGAGGTACTATTCTGTCTATTGGTATCATTAATTTGTATTCCCAAATAGAACCTTTGACTAATTTGGCAGTTGTTATCCACATGCACTGGTGTGTGTGCACATGCACAACTGCCCCTCCCAGAACAAAATTCCAGTATCCTAAATTACCATACATGTTCCATTTTAAGTTCATGATCCAATTCTTGACCGTGCTCTTAACGCCTTAAGGACTTGATAAGGTCCTCGTCACCAACAGCTCATCCTTCTGCCAAGCTTATTTGGAATTTTATGAAGCAAGTAACAAACATCCTAAGATCTGTCTAATAACTTTCAAGAGACATTAAAACTACCAGAAAGTCAAGAGAGTCTTTAATATAATAGAAAATGTTCTGTAATTTAAGTTCAGCAGCTGTTATTACCACATAGTCATACTTGGAAAAACAACATAAAGATTCAAAACTTTAGAAATTCAGTTCTTTCAGAGCAGTTTTGTACAGAACAAACTTGTTTAATCATGAAAGCACCATGAACTGACACTACATATCAGCAAGCACAAAAACAAAAATTTAGAAAAAAATCCTATAACTTTACCATGTAAACTACACTTTGAATACCACTAAGGTAGATTTACACTGCAGGCTGGAGCACGGCACAGAGGTACTCAGACTGACTTGGCTATTATTTACCACTTAGCTCTGCATGCAATGTAGACATACCCTATGTGTCTGAATATATCTCATTATGAATTAACTGTGCTTTGCAGTACAATATTTAGGCCCCCATCCTGCATCACTGAAGCCAACAGTCATTTTTTATCAGCTTCAGAAAGTGCAGGGTTAGGCTGGTAACCACAAACAGCTACAAACAAAACATTTTTTTTGTAACATGAAGTTGTGTCAAGTTCAAACATGAGTTTTGCTAGCATGCAGATTGCTTACAAATCCTTAAAAAGACTGGTTCAGAATCTTTCTTATATATACACACACAAGTCCATCTGTCACAGACAGGCAATGTAACTCAGAATCATGAGCTTCCTCTCGTTTTTGGTAGTGTCCTGCACACTTCTGATAATTAAAAAATAAAAATAAAAAAATAGTTGCCACAATGGATTTCAGACCATTCCAACGTGTACATGGATATGATCTCTTCTTGCTGCATCCAGTATGTGAAGTTTCACAGTTGCTTCTCAAATGCAAATACCAAGTAAATACCTAGAAAAGAAAACAGAGCACAAAGTTTCAGCTTCCTCTGGCACTCACGTAAGTGTTCAAGATTTAAACAGATTGACATCCTGCCCAAACGACTTGTTAACTGACTGCAGACATTGTAATAACTTCTATGGTTTCCCCAAAACTCTATCGTTGAACTCTAGCATGGTTTTAGACATATTTTCAAGATAGAGCTTCAAGTATGCAAATAAGAAAATATTTTAAATACTGTTGATAATATTGATGCAACACTAACTTCAGTTAATGTAATGCAACTCAAATTACTATGCCATTTTACAGATAATTAACATTCCCTGTTGCATAAAAAGTCACGTGCAAGTAAGTTTAAAGACTCCTTTATACACGCAATTGTAACAGACAATAAGGAGTCAAATGATCAACCTCACTTTCAATTAAAAAGTGAGCTAAACCATGATAAAAAACCTCTCAACTTTGCTTTTAAAATACCACAGACAAAGAAATATTACACATGCCAGATAGCATTTTCTCGATTACAGAACAGTGTAATTCCAGAAATGGACCTCAAAGTCCACATCAGTGCCCTGGGAAATGGTTATTCAACATACAAACAAATCACTGTAGCTATGTCTGAAGTTCTTAAGCTTCATATCACACAGGTAAGTTAAATCTCTTTAAGACGAGTCCACATAAACAGTTTTTCACTTAAACCTAACTTTTAACAAATGTTCTAGCTACACTACAAATCTTTCAATACAAGCCTATTGTATATTCCTCAGCAATAAAACAAAGTTAAGTTTCATGTAATGAGCAAGCTGTGCTTTTGTCCTAAACCATCAAAAACTCTGTACTCCAGTCTCTCTGGAAAAAAATAAAAATGAGTACTTCAGTCAGTCATCACTGAACTTTAGAAAGCATAAAAAGCCCCTCTCAATTATATTCATAGATTACATAATACTTTTACATTGTTTGAATTAATGTTTACTTTAAAAAACAAACACTTTAAGTAAAGACTTTCATTCATGAATTAAACAGCATTTTTGTTTGTTTTTGACCTACTAACACAACCAGTACAATGGTCTGCAAAAATGCAAACACTGGTTGGCTGCTGTGACACGTAAGTTAATAACAACCTCTCTGGGAGACATTTTTTACCCACAGAATTCTCGGTCCCTTTTATGTGAGGTTTACTAAATTCAACATTGAAAAAAAAAAAAACCACCAGACATCAAAAGTTTTCCATGAAACATACTTACAGAATTCAAATATATTTAAGATTATACCCTGTTCTGTGTCTGAGGCACAGGCTTCCCTTCCCTCCACCCCTTTCATAAAACATTCAAATACCTCTTCACCATCCATGCTGTTTCTTTCTGAAACATACTAACTGCTACAGGCAAAAAGTAAAGTTTCAGTCTGTCTTCCCAACCCAGACTTGTTTTTTTTTTTGATGAATGTATGCCCCCAGTGAGTTTTGTTTTCTAGTTGGCTAGTATCAGTACAATGTCCAAGTGTACATTTTTGCTGACATTAGAGGACTGACGCTACCATCCTCTTTCCAAACATTCTAAGAAGGTTCCCCCAAAATGTTTTTGACCTGAAAGTCTGCATACTTGAAACTACTTAAATAAACAGAAGTTCAACTTATTTTATGTTTCCCCTCCCCCAGTTTCTTGAGCTGCGTGTACTATATTGGCTATATACAGGCATTTGAGTAACACAAATAGAATACTGTTTTATGTAAAACTTGCATTTCCTTCCTTAATTAACAGTCTATTTTTTTTATACATTTCCCACAGCAGTCATTTAGTCAGCACCAAGTTTTCAAAACAGTACTTACTTGTTGCTTCCCATTCAGATTTACTCAGGGTTCCCTAGAAGAGGACATAAAAACCAGCTCAAACAAAAAGATGTGGAAACAACAAATCACCGTTTTAATTCAAGATAAACAATCTTTCACAGACCAACTTCTAACCACCCACACTAGATAGCTATTTAGGTACTAATTAAGCATTATTGTAGACCACAGATATTTACAACTCCAGCAACTCCCCCAGATGGGGAGCTGGGACACCTCAGGTAATGGAAAACACCTAAAGTACACAGGCATAGCAGAATGGGCCACCAGTCTGTTGGGCTGGATGCAATGCAGGGACACACTGGATCCACTACTGCACATCAGACAGACCCAACCTGGCTCAAGCACCTCTCCTGCCCAAGCTGCCCAACATTCATGCTGAAGCCGTGGAAAGGCCCCAGGCCTGCCACCTTCCCAAGGAATATTTCCGGCCTCCACCTAACACCTCCCTCCAGACCACAAAAGCTCTACTCGAGAAGAATAACTCTGAGCCCAGCTCACATGCTATGGAAAATAATCTGCCTGGGAGCCCCAGGAAGCCTACTCCTAGCCCGCCTTTCAGATGAAAGCACAGTAGCAGGGGCAGCACTTAAATAGACAGCTGCTGCCATTTACTCCACCTCCTAAGAAGCATGAGGTAACAAGCAGCAAGCTCCCTTTCTGCTCTGCCTACTCCATCCTCTTCCAGTGTGCTCTCACTGAAGGCATGATTTAACCCGTATGCTACCCACTGGCCAATTCTGACCAAACGATTCATCTTTTATAAGGTCAGTAAAAAAAATAAAAAATAAATAAAAAGACTTGTTCAGGTGACATAGCACTTATACCCCTTCTCACACTGCTTCCCAGGCAAGAAGTACTTGCCAACTGCTAAGAGGATCAGGCAAAAGCAGTCTTTGGTTTTACTCAGCCATTCTCATGTTCTTAAGGTTGTTTCTTAAAAGAGGCAACTTTCTTTTAGAAGTTTTTAGATTTCAAATACAGAGAGTAGTTTTGTTTTTTTTCTCCCTTGATGTAGGATTGTTATACATGCAGTAAATCCTCAGTAATTCACTGCATCCTCAATAATTCAGAACAGGAACAGCAGGTAAGCCAATCATGAAAAAAAAAGAAAAAAACAAGTGGAAAAATGTCAAGCTGACAGCCTCATGCTACATGCACCATAAAAAAGCTTAACACCAAGTCTTAGTAACTGCACACCTTACTTAAACTGCAAACACTTTACTCAAACTGCTTAGCCTCCAGTTTTGGTTCTCTCTTGTCAAAGAACCTCAACACACAAAGACAGGCTAAAGTTCAGACCGAAACAGCCAACGTTGTGTACCAGGAACTACTGAGCATGAGCCAGTGAAATCAAGCTTTTGTGAGGTTTCCACCCAACCTGACTCCCCAAATGCAGGTCCAGAAGCAAGCACACAGCTGTATGCCATGCTGAACAGCTAGTCTGGCTACAAACAGGATAGGCAATAGGCAATGGCAGCAGTTCCTGGGGGAATGACAGATGCTGTCTGACCTCCTGCTCACTTCCCAGGAACAGCATTTGTGCATGCTCCTGTCCAACAGGCACCCAAGGCACCCAATGAGCTCTGAGACCAACATAGAAGAATTAAAAGGTTGTGAGGGGACAAGCTGCCAGGAGCACTTTGATCAAGAATTGAAATTCAGAGGAATCATATGCATGGAGCATGTAAGCAGATGTGTGGTGTTCAGGTGTCTGCTGCATTAAACCCCAACACCATGCCACAAAAGGAAGCAAAATACACATCATCTCAACATCAAGGCTTCCACCCCAGTCTTATGAAACACCCTCAGGAGCTACAGACCCTATCACACTCCCAGTACCACATAATGTAGACATAGAACTAGCCTGAAAAGTCCTGATCACAATATGGCTAGTTCAGTATCTAACTGGAAGGACAGCAGAAATGGGATCAAACAAAAAACTCCAACATTGTCACGTCCTGCTAGGACAGTCAAAGAAAGAAAACTCATTTATAAAAATATGAGAAAAACAGGAAGATCAGAAAGGCAGCATGTCCTTTAGAAGACAAAACCAGAAACAGAAAAAAGATATTTAATTGGACCACTGATCTAAAATCTACTATGATCTCCATAAAAGATATTTCAGTATTCTTTTGTTTCTGAAATAAATCAAGCTGGCAAAGCCAGAGAACTGCAGAAAAATGTATGACAGGCTATCAGACTAAATATTGTACAAGGTAACATTACTATCATCACAAAGAAAGGGTCTTTCCATTCCCGGATGCGAACAGAATATCTTACTTAATACAACAGAGGAGAGAAATATATGGATGCAGGTAGGACTGGTTCAGTTCTAGTAGGTCTGTGCAAAAAAATGCAGGAAGGGCAGATTTAAAAAGCAAAAACAAACAAAAAAAAATGAAAAAAACAGAACTTTACTAAAACTGGCTGCGAAATGAGCTGGATCTTCTTCAACCAAACAGACAACAGAAAAAAACGTATAATATTTTGAATACCTACGACATTACAAAGAAATCTCCTCTCTGTCTGAGGATTAAAAGACTAGATCTTTAAATGGATAAGAATGAAGATCCAGAATCATAAAATTCTTGAAATTCAAGATACTTACGTTAGAACAGATGTCAAGGGGGATGGCAAAACATCATTTTCTTTCCACACTGTTACAAATTTCTTAATAGCTAACAACTTAAATGAATTTAATTATTTTAGCAATGGAGATAGATGAACTGCCTGTTCTACGATTTGTCATGTACATGGAGATATAGGTGGCAATCCCATTGCAGTTGAAATGAAGAAGGTATGAAACATCTACAAGATTATGACCTCAATTTTAGACACTGTTTGCTGTAGTGAGGTGAGAAGGTACTTACCAATGGTAACTTTGCCTTGCCATCTTTGATAAACTCTTTTGCATGCTCATAATCATCAGGTTTATCAGAAGCAAGTCTGGAATCATCAGATGTAGAATATGGCTAGAGAAAATACAAAAAAATAAGAAAAAAATATTAATTGGGTAGTATGACACATTAATCACACTAGTCAAAGGTTTGTGACAGTATGGCCCAAAACAGAGGTCAGTGATTATTAGGAGTATCTTAAAATTTGTACTTTTCCTTTAAAGCACTCGTCGGGTCAGGTCTGATATTTGCTACTTCCCAGAAAATCTAACACCCAGAATTTATAAATTAACTTTTATGCACTTACATGTCTGAAACAGGACAGATAGAATAAGCTATAAAAATTATGCTCCATGTACAGCTCATTATGAACATGATCTAGGTATACCCTCTTTCAGAACAGCAACTGAACAAGCCAGCAACTGTGAAGCAGAACTACTGAGAACAGAGCAGCTACAGTATTTCAAGCAGAATGCTTAAAATGCCTGAACGACACACAGGAGCTATAAACAGAAGCATAGGTCCGATTCTTCATAACTAATATATACTAAAAGATCCCAGTTACTGCAAAATGGTCTGTATTTCACAATGTTATCCTCAGTTGTATATGGCTACTAATTAAGACAACTCTCACTTTTCTAAGATGCTGATATGTAAGATGGGGTTTCACCATGCTGCTGAAAATACGAACACCGTCCCTTTCTGAGTCAAGAAGGACAGTAGAGTCCAGTTGTGGCCCATGTCATTAAGCTTAATGTGTCACCACATACTCAACTAGATAGCTCTGTGCTGAAGAATTCTACCATTTGAGGTAAAACGGAAGCATATGTAACGGTGATTAAAAACAAAGCCCCAGCGATGGCATTGAAAAGCTCCTCTAAAGCTGATAAAGTCATCCAAGATAACAGCTTGAGGATAAAAGGCAAAAACACTGGACAACTGTAAGCCCAATTACAGTTAAGTATCATTTTCTTCTATAAACACAGCCTTCCTTTTATTCCTACAAAGATTACCTTCTGACTCTTAATCAGTACTTTTTGAACAAATATCCAGCTTTCAGCCCCTCTGCTGTGGAAGAAATGGATTACAATTCCTGCTGTGTGACACCAGGCATGAATGATTCTTGTGTCTCTATGTAAAATAAGAAAAACACTGACCATGCCTGGTCAAATAACACCAACGTGCTTCTGCTTACTTCTCAATAAAAATGCAGGTTTGTTTCAAAATTGTAATTTTATCTACAGAACTGAAATGGTGTACAATTTTGTGCAGACACAAAAGTCAGTGAAGAAGGAATGGTAGGAAATGCTCCAGGCACTGAAGCAGAAATTCTCTTGCAGGCTATGGAGAAGACCATGATCAAACAGGTTGTTCCCCTGCAAGCTACTGAGGGCCACATCGGAGCAGATATTCACACTGCAGATGGTGGAGGACCCCAAGACAGAGCAGGTGGATAAGCCCTAAAGGAACCTGTAAGCTTTGTCGTCTTATTATCCACCCTCCCCCCAGCCCCAATCCAGTTGAGGAGGGCAAGTGAGAGAGCGGCTGGGTGGGCATCTAGCAACCAGACAAGGTTAACTCACCAATCATGCTTTCAACAACAGGGGTTGTTTTTCTATTGGTAGTCCTTATTTAATTGCACAACATTCCTAACAGTGATTTTAGTTATTGCACAAATATTTAACAAGATGTAAAATACTATTTAAAAGAAAGTTAACTCTGCATTTACCTCCAAGGCTTGCATTCTTCTTAACAGCATCTTATGCTCCTCATTCTTGACTTTTTCTTCATAGAATTCCCGAAACGTCATTTTGTAGACTAGCTTCATACCATGCTTCTTTGCCATTCTGTCAAAAATAGTAAGCTTGATTAGGGAAACCACAAAATTACTGTAGCTTTATTTTCAAAGAAACAATTTTAAGCCACAGTGACATCTTATGGTATCTACTAGGATTACAATCGTTCTAAAATTTATCTTTCAGTAAACAGATAAAAAAAATTCATTACCACCACAAACTGTATTTTTTTTAATTGTGACAATAAAAATGTACACATAAGTGATTATAAGTATTTCAACAGATTTTTTTTTTCCTAGCACTCAAGTTAGCAATCGTCATCTGCCACATCAGCTATTATGGAGGAATCCTCTTTCTACTAGATTAAATGCCTTATATCTCAGTTGTATGTTGACACTGTGGTCATACAATACCGAAGTTGGCATCAGTGGTAGAAGCTAACATTCTTCATAGAGAGACACAAATGAAGTGCATGAAAATATACAGATTTGAAGGGAAAACTCCACATTGTTTTACATTCATACTGAGTTTGAAGGGCTGGGGTGGAGAATATGGAAACGAGTCTGTACCTCTGAAGACCACAGGCTGGTAATGGTATATCTGAATTCAAGCAAAGGTAACAGCAAAATATACACTCATAGAAGATTTACAGAAAGGAAAAATTAGTCTTGGAAAACAAATGATAATAATAATAATAAAAAAAAAAAATCAATGAACATCCAAAAAAAAGGTTGGATAAGATAAAAAAGAGGCACCATAAAGAAGAGGATACACAGGAGGTCTTGCTGAAGCACTTAAGGAAGGTAGAATAAAATCCCAAAAAACTAAAGTTTAAAGAAGAAAAATTTGACAGCACTAAACTTATGCTTACAGATGACATCAGATAATGACATTCCTATGCAAGACCTAGTACAAGTCTTCACAGCTTCTGAACAGAGCACCTTCAACTGTGTACAACAGACATATGCCAGCTTACAGTCTTAAACAAAAATGCAGGAAATGTCTTCATTTAAAGAAACAACAAAAATAAGGAACTGAAACTGTCACAAGAAAGACGAAATTTTCTGCTGTGCACTAAAACACTGCTCTCATTATATAATGAATTCAAAATTTAACTTACTCTTCCAGTAATGGAAAATAAACCAAGAATTCAGGGACATCAACTACTTCTTCTAAGTGGAAATCATATTTGCAGCCAAACAAGGGATATTCGCCTTTCTTCTCAAATTTTACACTGTATACATCATTCCCAAATGAATTTGTTTCTGAAGCTTCTAGCCGTTTCCTATAAAAAGGAGATAATAAACAAATGGTAGTTGACAGACCGACTTTTCATTTTACAGAGTAAACAATGCCTAAGAGACCTGAAACTGTTTCATCCCAGTATTACAGCGTCCAGCATTCTCTGTACTTTCCCACACACCGAATCCATTAAGGCAATGAAAATGAAATGAAGCGAAGAGGCATGCCAAGTTTTAAAAGTTTATCATTTCTCTTCAATATACCAAGGACCACATGGACCTAGAAAATTAACTTTTAGCCCAGGCACGGTCTACAGGGACAAGACAGGCTTCTTGGAACTACCACAGCAATCTCTGACAATTACTCTCCAGACTGTGGATATTTTGCCACCATTTAAATCACTACCAAAGGTTTACCTATGCAGACCTATACTCAATTCCAGAAGAGCCATGAATACAAGAGACAACAGTTAGTACAGATTGACCTGTTTGAGTCAAGATCATGACAGAGAATTTTCTGAGATAGATTTTCCAAAACTGTTGCAAAAAAAATATTTTTGTTTATACAAATGTATCAGAGCACTTGAACAACAACTATGACTTGACAATGCTTCACAGACTTTTGGAAGACTAGTAGGATAAAAAAGTACTTACACAAGCTCAAAGCTATTTGGAGTTGTGCCAATGAAATACCCTCCAGGAGAAAGGTTCCCACAAGCATTTTTAAGCATCATGTCAGCCTGCTCATATGTCTCAAATGAGTAATGGTAAACAAATTGACAGCTGCAAATGTCAAAGCGCATATCTGGATCATTGTATTTGGAAGACAGGAGATCCTGAAGTACATTAAGAAGAAGAAAAAAAATAAAGAAAGCTTGTGGCAAAAGCTACACAAACAAGCATGATTCACTTATATCTTCCAACAAAACACACTACTCCCGTAATTCTTTGAAGTCTTTCCACATCCACTCTTTCACAAGTTCAACAAGAACAAGCTGAAAAAGGTAAGAGTAAGAAAAAGCCCACAGCTACAATGAAAACTTGTGTTACCATGATGAAAAAAAAAACAATTACCATGTCTAAAAATTCATTCCTCGTCATCAACTACATCACTACACCAAAAGGCCAAAACCCAAGGTTACAGTTACCTAGAAGCTTCCAGAGATATTTTAGTGCTGAGGGTTTATAACCAGTCACAGATAAGCTGGAAACCACCTACACAAATGTATTTTCAGTTTACTAAGTAAATTGAAGGTAATGACAACTGGCATTTCTTTTGCTAAGAAAATACCCATTAAATATATTATTGAAGGGGAGTAGAAGCTGTGTTAAATATGGCAGCTTACAAGCCAGCCAAGTCATATTTGCTTGTATTTTCACACATGCACGTACATAATGTAATTAAACACTCCCATCCCCTTAATCCAAGTAACCAGTAACCCTGGAGAACTTGGAACCCTTGAAATGTGTCTCATTAAAGTTTGACACAGTTTGACCATGTACTCCAGCAGTTCCCAACTTTTCTTTTCAGGTTTCCTTTATACAAGACTAGCAGCATCCACAAATACCAGAAGAGCACAGGCCCCAGGGCCCATGATACACATTCCATACTTAGCATTTCATACTTAACAGTTCTACCTGAATCTCTCTTCACTCCCAGACTCACCATCCACCTACTTGCTCTCAGTCTCTAACAGTTCACACCACATTCTGTCCACATTATGTACATGGCAAGACAAAAACAGAGACTTTGGATACCCATAGCAATTTTATCTGTTTGCTACCCCTTTGTAATTTTACAAAGAGAGACACAGGAAACCAGCATGCAGAGGGCCAGGGGAGGAACTAGGCCTGCTGGAAGAGGAAGATCTTGCATTATATATAACACGGGATAGAGATGAACTTGCAGGGAGATTAACTTTTGTGTGCGTGGACACAGAGAACAGAATGTGCAACAGGCAGTACATGTGCATGCAAGACCTAACTGTGTTAACAATGTGAAAATATCCCTTTCTTTACAGGCCAAGGCTGTCTCCTCTACTCCGTGACTGTAATTTTGAGCAAAGAGAGATGACCTAGAAACACGCAACTGACTGTATTCCTCAGAAAAAAGGGCGGCAACCAAGAATTCAAGCCACCAACCCTTCCTGCAAGTCTAGGTAGAAGGTTCAGGCTTTCCACAAGTACGCTGGAACCAGCTGGGCTCTGTCCCTCAGCTTGTGTCAGCCCGGCACTCTCAGCCTTCATTTATAGGGAGTGAAAACAGTGCTGTGCACAAGACTGTTCCCTAACTACAACAATGTATTCCACATCACCTCCATGCCATCTAAAACATCTGCACCACCACAGACATTTGGAAGATTAATAGTATGGTAATTAAAATGCTACTAGACAAAAAAATGGAATAAGGAAAATTTGTGTGTTAAAACACAAAACGTCCCTTATTTATTCCAGCATCAAACACACTCACCGAGACAGTTTTCAAAGTCCCATATTGGATCCCAGAACTCCAGAAATAAGTATTAATTCCCTTCCCATTGTCAAATGTAAGAAACCAAAAGCATCACATTTATTACCTGAGAAAGGCAATCAAGCTTCAAAACTATTACACTGTAAAGCAGTAATCAAATGCGTTTAACTAAATTTTATACAACATTTCAGTAACTTGTGCAGTTGATTCTCCTGATAGTACAACAACCTGATCTTAAAATTATACAACATCCCCCAGATATTACAGCACTACCATCACCTCATATATTTGCTTAACAAAAGAATGTAAAATCTCCAAAGTATTGTAAAGCCTAAAAACTGTACCTTGGTACTATCTGCTTGTATGAATTCTGCATCAAAAATACGTTCATTATAGCGACATCGAGCTTTCATGTCTTCATATCGCTGCTTGCACTGTTGCACAGAAATATCAGCAATATCTATAGAGAGAGATTAAGAAAAAAATAAAAAGAAAAAAGGATGAACGTGTAAACTTCAGACAAGGAAACGGGAACAATTACTGGAGCACCGCAAACCCGTTAGACCAGGAATAAAAGTTGATCTACAGTTACACTCTGATGTTAAGTTTTATTTCCAACTTGTAGAGAAAGAATTTAGTTTTCAGAAAGCGTTTGAGATTATATTGTAACTATTGATCATTTTCTGCTTTTATTTCAGACAAAAGCTTTAAGCTGAAGATTTTAGAAAGCTGCCATCCTCATTAAGTGCAAAGAAAGCCTCCAAAGTTCGATGTAATGGATATGAAGTGATTGATACGAAGCACTGTTAGCATTAATTGTCTAGCTTCAATTAGCTAAAAGAGTGCAGCTCCAAGGGGGTTTTCCAACAGTAATGAAAGCTTTTCATCTTCTTACAAATATACAAGGTGTTTGATGCAATGATTTGCTCATGTTTCATCAAGGGAATTTTCTTTTTCTTTTTAAGGCTATTACTCTCACAGGCAGAGTTTCACTGAATAATGACAGTTTGGACAAATTTTAAAACTAACAATGCACAACTTATAGCTTACATAAGGACTTTGGAAGCAAATTCATTACCTGTATTTGAAGGCTGACAACCGAAAAAGAAAGGCAAGAAAGACCTGCAAAGCGCAAAATACCCAGAATAATTTTCACTAAAGGAATTCTATGAAACATTATTATCTATTAAATTTGAAATGAAGCAATGCTTCCTCTGATTATACTTGGAATGAATTTGGGGAGAAGGGAAGATGATACCTTCTTCCCAATACCTAAGCAAACTACCTAAAAGTTTTTTTAAGCCGCTTTCAGCTCTTCCCCTTTCTGAGCCTGAAAATCTTTAGCCGACTGTAAGACGTCAGTTTTTGTCACAACACCATTGTATTTGTTTGTTTTTTTTAAATGCAACTCTTACATGTGTATTCTCAGAACAGTTAAAAATACTACAGGAGATTAGACATGGGAGAAAAGACATAAAATACATAACATCAGTCTTTTTCCCAGTGTCCTTCCCCTAAGACTAACTGTGATAATATGGTTATTTCTTTACTGCTACTAGCTTTTATTTCTGAGTTGAACTGAGAGCTCATTACACAGATTATTAAAGGCTCTGATGTTTATGCTGGCAATCAAATAGACATCTTCAGGTTAAAAGACAAAAAAAACGCCTCTTTGACAGAAGGTGCATCACTGCACTCTTGGGCACGCTAACAAAAAAGGAAACAGTACAAGACTAGAGATGTGCCATTTTTCCCCCATAACACTGTATTACTTTCCCTGGAAAGTTACTGTATCTTCTTACCAGTACAGACAATTTTTTTAATTCTGCCTTTTTTCCATTTCAGTAAGTCTCCACCTTTGCCACATCCCAGATCCAAAACAGTTATGTCACTCTTTTTCCGTCGTACCCGGTCTATAAATTCACCTAGAAAAATAGGAGAGAGAATGCTTACACAGGTCCCTGTAATTCACTTTCATTATACAAGATCTATAGAGGACCAAAACTGTTTAAGGACTTTAAAACATCCAAGAACTTACTTTGCCTATAAGTCCTGTTAACTTTAAAGACTTAAATCTCTTTTTCTAGAAACCACCAGTGATGACAGCAACAACCATAAATTTTAAAGATTTTGAAAAAGGTAATTAATATTTTCTGTATTTGACGTGCTCTGCCTGTGACTGGAGGACTGCACTGCTTCCCTGGCAGACAAAGGCAGAACTGCTCCTTGCTAAACAACCACCCCACGTGTGAGGAGGGAACAGGGCTCCCTTTCATTACCATTAAAATGAAGGCAGATGTTATTTTTAAGTATGCAAAACCCAGAAGATTAAAAGCCAATTAAATGTACCAGCCATAATTTTTTCTTGCAGTCACATTACAAGCACGTGTAATGTTCTCCCTCAGCCTTTCCTAGGCTTGCAGTAACACTAGCTACTTATTAGCTGTCCTTTCATGCAACATATACCGGTTTCGTTTTCTTTTCCATCTCCACTCTGTCTAGATTATTCTTGTGCTGACTGATGTTGGCAGATTACACAAAACATATCAATGTGCTAGCCACTTCTCTTCACACTAAGAGAGACAAAATATGTTTTGATGTAACTGCTGCAACACCACACTAATGAAATTGATCACAATTAAAAGGCTTGAACACAGGTTTTAAGAACAGCTTTATATAAGCTAAATATTGCTTTTAACTACTCTAATAAAACAAAAAAAAAGCAGTATGCTAAGACAAATGGTGACAACATATCCTGGCATACCTCACTCTCCATGAATTTGTGGTGTTCTACTGACAATTATTTTCTTTGTTTGAAGATGGGATGGTTTTGTTTACTCACTTCGGAATTAATTTGTAGCCTTCTATATAAGAACTTGTGGCTTCTTAAAAAATTACTTTCTCTACTTTTTCATCTTTTTAAACTACTATGTGTAATACAGAAAATACCTGTTTTACATGTTCAAGTTTTCTGCAAAATTGTTTCATGTAGACCTAAGAACAGACTGCTTCAAGAGTAGTTTAGAAATTGAGACAGATTTAAATAACACGAAAAGTTCAATGTAACAAGAACATATTCTTTATGATTCAAAGTTGTCCCTTTCTCTTTTAAAACAGCATGAAGAAAAACGTTTTCCAGTACAACCTTTTTCTAGTTTTCAGGTCAATTGATCTTTAAAACTTTACCATTTATTTCCTGCTTCAACAATATAAAACACCACTGTAAGGATTCAAAATAAAAACATAGATAAAAATAGACATTTTACTATGCTTGAAAACCTTACTGTATTAACAGACAAAGTTCAATAATCAACATCAGAGAGCAGAAAAGGCGCGTTTTGAAACAAAAATAAGTTACATTTTATTAAAGGCTAAGCAATCAATTAAGGAAACTTACCAATGAGGACACTTTTTGTCCAATTATTAAAGTTTCTGAGGTAGAATATGCGACTCTGGCTGCGTTTTTCCAATCCAACCTCTTGAAGCTCATTATAATGTGCAGCTACAGCTTGCCCATGGCCTGTCTCACTCTGTAGAAATGAGGGAAGGAGTAGACTAAAGCAGCAAATTCTTTGTATTATTTTTTATTTCATCAAAAGAGATGTGTCCACTTTAAAGATTTAAGAACATAAGCAACACTGGTCACCATCATTATGGGGATATGTTTTTGTCTAGATATTTGCCCTGACATCCAGTACGTCAATCATTGGAGGGTCAACTGCCTCAAAAAATTAATTCCTTTTTCAGTTGATCTACATAACTTCTGCTGGATGATGCCCAGAATCTTTGCTTCATTTAAGCTTTCTCAAAGAATCAGTTTCATCTCCTTTAAATCAGTGACTGAAAAATAGGATGTTCCTTCTCTATGGGCATTATGATAGGTTTAAGGTTCTTAGAAAATCCTGGTTCATAAATTCAGTGTTTGCTGTTAATTGACGTGTATAAACTGCCAATTTATCCAAACTGCTGACCAGCTGATTTTGCACAAAGCCATCAGTGGGTAACTACCAGAGCTTTGAACAAACCAGTGTAAGGGAAAGAGAATAATGACTTGCTGACAGTATCCCATTTAATATTTATCAGCAGGCCATAGAAATGCCTCTGTTTTAACTTTAAATGTAATTAGTCCAAAATAGGAAGCCCCATGTGATACTGAAAAGTACCCTATAACTAATTATTAAGCTCCTAACATTTCTTACCCTTGAAAAAAATCTCCATTTATATGCACAGCATGTAATAAAAGAATTATAAATAAAATGTAATAGAATACAGAGAACCAACACAAATTCTGCAAGACAAAAGTGTCTAACAGTACAAACAAGACTGAAGGATTCTCAGTCAAAACCCACAAACATGCCACAAAATT
Source organism: Oxyura jamaicensis (assembly GCF_011077185.1). NCBI lineage: Eukaryota > Metazoa > Chordata > Aves > Anseriformes > Anatidae > Oxyura > Oxyura jamaicensis. Next base: position 103,401,390 of record NC_048894.1, read on the forward strand.
CCAGCCACTATGAACCTACGTTTCAATTAAAAGCAATCCCAAAAGTAAACCACTAAAAAGGTCGATGCCCAAATACCTTATCATTGAAATACTCATTGCTCAAGGGAAAAGCAGGTCTGACTGACTTTAATATGGTACGTTTATTCTTCAATGTTTCATATGATTTTGTTAACCTTGAGTACGGACACAGCCTTACTTGTCTGGAATAGTTATAACCCCATCATCTGTTTATTACCGCACTCAGCTCACTGAGACTAACAAATATTTTGACCCTTTCTAGTCTTTTTCAGGGTAAGCACAGATGGTCCCCTGACAGCCACTGAAGGTGACTTGAACCGGAGAGGCTGACTTTGACAAGCGAGGGGGACACATTCATACAATCCATTAAGGCATCCCAGCTGCCGCAACCACTGTTAATAACAGCCATCAGCATCTAGATGGCTAGCAGCTGCTTTCAGTCTAATCGCCTCTTTATAACTCTTCGGCTATGCAAAACCAGCATATTCCTTGTCCTTCTACACCTGATCCCAAAAGTACTTGAGCAAAAGAGACAAAAGGGTTAGTTGTGTTTCTGCCACAACTAAGGGTATTATTTTTTCCAGACTGCTTAGATTACAATCCAGATACGAACACAGAAGCGAAGCATTAGGTCAGAAACATTTTCAAAGTGTATGTAAGTATTCCAAAAGGTCAAAATTCGACTGGATCAGAACCACACCATCAGTTTCTACAAGCGTATCTCTGATAAGGTGCAGTGTCTTATAAAACACCACTTTCCCTTACGGCCCTCCTGGTTAAAAGGAGGCATGCTTTCTGCTGCTCTTACGGTACTCACTGATTTCTTGGGCGGTTCGCCCTCCTGCTCCTCCAGCTTCCTCTTCACCCCGTCCTGCAGCTCGCTGCCGGCGGGGCGCGCTGTGCCGGAGCTGCCGCCCTCCGCATCGCCACGAGGCTGCTCCCCGTCCCTTCCCTCCGCCGGGGCGACGTCGATGTCGGCCATCCCTTACGCGGGGGTAGCACCCTCACGGCCGGCCGCTCACGCCAGGGAGCTGCGGGGAACAGGAGCCCCCCGGGGCCGTTGGCGCGCGGCGGCCGCCATTTTAGGGGGCAGAGCCCGGGGGCAACGGCTCCGCAGCGAGGCCCCGCCCACAACCCCAGAGGCCCCGCCCACCCAACCGTGGCCACGCCCCCCGCCCGCCGCCTTCCCCCTCCCCTCCCGGCCTCCTTCCCCCCCCCGCCGCCTGCCCGTGCCCGTTGCCCCGATCCCCCCCCCTCCGCCGCCGTGCCGCGGACGAGGAGGGAGGAGGCGGCGCAGCGCTCACCCCGCCGGGCTCTCCGCCATCCCGTTTGCGGAAGCGGCCCCCTCCGCCGCGGCGTCACGTCCGGGAAACGGGGAGGGCTTTCCAGCGGCACTGCGCATGCGTGCTGCGGCGGAGCAAACAGGACTACGACTCCCAGCATGCCGCGCGCGGTGGGCAGGGCCGCCGCGCCTGCGCAGTGGCCCCGCCGCCGGCCCTCAAGGTGATGGTGGGGACGGGCGGCGCTGCACGTTGCCCTGACGCGCGCGGGGGGCGGGGGGGGGGGGTGGCGAGCGGCGCGCGCGGCGGGGGCTGTTGGTCGCCGTTGGTCGCCGTTGGTCAACCGCCGCCCAGAGCGGCGTGCGGGGCTGGGCCTGAGGAGGAGGAGGAGGAAGAGCGGCGGTGGCTCGGTCATGAGGTACCCGCTCGGGGCGGCCGGGGCGGGTGGGCTGCCCCCGGGGGTGGGCATCCCGTGCGGTCCGGGGAGGGAGGGAGGCAGGGCCCGGCCGCTGGGGGCGGGGGAAACGGGTGTTATCGTGGGGCCCCAGCCGCCCTCAGGGCAGCTCCTCGCGGTCAGAGCCGTGTTTACAATCTCGAGGCTTCAGCCTTCTCACACGTTTTGTTTGGGCTTGCTTTGGGGGCCTTGGGATCCCCAGGAGGCACTCGCTAACCGAACAAGGCGGGACCCTTTTGGCAGCCCTGCCTGGAGTTGTGGCGCTTGTTGGTAATCTGCTTCTGGTAGTTAACTGAGAGTTACCCAAGTCAGAAGGCTCTGACAGCGCTGTTACATCAGGACAGTCTTTTTTTTTTAAAAAAAAAAAATAAATAAATTAAAAAATGGATGTGTGTCAGATAACACAGCCTACATGTTTCACCTCATTTATGTCCACTTCCAAAGCACCTTCAGCAAGCTGGCCCAAGGGAGGAAGCACGAGTTTGGACAGCAGCATGCAGAGTGCCCCAGAAGCCTTCACCAAACCTAATTATTAAGCAGACTGCAACTAACAGTGCTGCTCAGCTCATCTAAACCCCAAGAGGCTTCTGCTGTTATAAGGATAAACATAACGATTTGCCAAAGTTATGCTGCTTGAGGGAGAGATGGGGAGCAAGTTCCAAATTTGGAATCTGAGTTGCCGCCTGTGCACTAGGTTATTTGACTTGCAGCTGCTTCTGCGTGGGAAATGTACGCACAGAGGATAATGTGTCCCTACCATCCATCTCCTGTGGTGCTGACAGCAGGTGTTTATCTCCTTTTACCGCTCAAAGGCTGCTTGGGGTAAAAGGGGTGTGAGTGGCCTCCGTGGCAGCGTTGTGGAATTGCACTCACTGCTTGAGAAGCGTTGCCATCAGGGAGAAAAAAAATCATTGGATGATTTGGGTAGGTGGATATCAGATGGCCTGCACATGGCAAAAAACAAGTAGGCAAATTCAGGCTCTGAGTATGTAAGGAATGTAAGATAAAAAAGATTTGTCTAGCGTGACTTTCTACACATCTACCTCACAGACTGTAGCAGCTGATAAGAAAAGATTTTATCTGATTTTTGTATTTAGAAGGATCCATGTAATTCTGCTGTTGTAGGTGATCTCCAGCCAAGCCATCCCAGCTCTGCATATATGCTCATAGGCATCACTAAGGAACTATATTGGTCTGGTTTTGCAAGGCAGGGAGTTAGTACTGTCCCCTTATCTCAGATAGCAGACCTCAGCTTGCATCTCAACACATTTTTTGGACCTCTGTGGAGTTTTGACTTCAATATTGGCTTTAAAGATAAGGGCACAACGAACACAATGGCAAAAGCAGAAAGTACTGATTTTAAAAATGACTGTAAAACTGGTAGCTGAATCCATAACGTTCCTTGCAATCAGTTTTGCAGCTTGGGAATAAGATCCAACATAGTTATTGTTGGTGCTGATACACTATAAACCCCGATTGTTGAACATACTTTGAAAATTAGGCACTGAAGTAAATTCAAGGTTAACAAGATTTCAGAAGTAAAAATGGAAAAAAACCACTGAAAGAACTGAGGCTTGGGCCTAACACATGATTGAAATCTTCAGGGACAGGAGGAATGCTTAAGAACTTGGTAGGGTGTGGCAGTTTTTGTTGGTGACATTTCAAAAATAAGGCTTACATTCAATATTTTCCAGCACAGTGAGAAGAAAACTGGAAACCAGCCTTTCCACTGAACCACCTTCTGTCTGCTTAGGAAGGTTCTTGGAAAGATGGCTGCAAGTGAGAAAGTGGTACGAAAGAGTGATCTGACCTTTAAGGACGTAATTAAGGATCATTTAAATTGAGTTTTATTTTAGGAATACAATCCTACAATCATCAATGTAGTTTTAATGATTGTTAACTTAAATATAACTTCCTGTTCTTAACAAAGTTTTATTACCCTAAGGACAGGGCCACAGAAAAAAAATCTTGTTTTTGAGGGGTAAGCTATCATGATCTAGAATCTTCAAATGATGAAGAAAACTATTGCAACCTAAACGGTATTCCTTTTTTATTCATTTATTTTTTAATGTTGCCACGCTACACCATTCATCTGACTCAAGTCAAGGAATCTACCAGAGGTATTCTGTAGCCTTTTAGGAATCCATGACCGTGAGGTTAATCACTGATCTAGAGTGCTTAAACCAAGTTGTTACGTATCAGAATACCAAGTTAAAATCCTTGTGCTCTGCTGCGATGGTACCTTCCCAAATTCAGCTGATCTTGAAGATACCAGTACACTGAGTGCAACAAGCTTTGTTCCTCCTAAGTCAAGAATATATTGCTTCAAACTGTCAGGAGAAATGTGTTTTGTTGAGGTCTTAGTAAACCAGATTGGTGCATCTAATTATGTCAATCCTCCAACCTCTTTTTCTGTCTCAGTAAGTAAGCAGTTAAGGACAGAATTCATTTCTCCTTTGACACACACGGGGTTTGCGTGGTAGGATGTTCCTCTGCTTGGTGTTGAGATGCTTCTGCAGCACAAATGGTACTGGTCTCAGTTCTCATGGACTTCGTATTTCCTCTGAGCCTCTCAAATCTTTTCCACCCCAGTGTCTTCTGCCACTCAGTTCTCCTCGCATCACCTTCCAACTAGGTTCAAGACATGACATTGCTCCTTCTAAACAAAGATACTGAATGGTAAAACTAGGTCTTGTTCCATTTGCAAACATCAGAAAATGGAAGTGCCAGTTAGCTGGGCTGCAAATTTTAATCCCGGGACTCTGCTATTTGATCTTGTCCAAAAACTGACCTTGGCCATGTGTAGCAGTCATTACATAAACAAAACAAGAAGTTGCATGGCTGTGATCCTCTGTAGTTCTCCAGAACTCGATCAGCGTGTCCTTACTAAGTGGGATGGGTGAAGAAATGAAGGCCATACAGTCAAATGTTCATGAACGAATTATAAAACACAATGGTAGGTTTTCAGATACATGGATTTTGTTGATTCTTAATAGAAATGTGTGAGTGGCTTTACAGCAGTTTGGTAAGTTTCTCCCCAAAGTGACTGATGGAACTGTTGAATAGAGTGTGAAGACACTTATCTTTTAACTGTGGTGGTAGTGCTTAGCCCCAGCTTGTGCCAGCCGGTTAACTACTTGCTGTTAATGTTTTGTGGATTTAGAAGCTGATTTGCTGATGTTAAAATTAGATGACATCTTTTTCTTCCTACTGTCTTGAGCTATGCTTTCTGAAGGAGGGATGTTTCTGTACTGAAACACAAGCCTTGGGCCTTGTTGGTCCCATCTCATAAAACACAGTGTGCTTTCACAGGTTGTGATCCTCTTCTCTTGCTGCTGTATGTAAAGCATTCCAAGATAGATATCTTTGGTGACGTGCAAGTTACTTTGATCTGGTCAGAAAGATGAGAGTGGGTGATACAAGCCTGGGAAAATTAACTTGCTTGCTATTACTTCCCTTGAATGACACATTAGCAAATTTACTTAGGATATCTTCCAAAAAATATTTTAATCCTGTCATGAATATTTACAGAGAACTCATAAATATACACTTTATTCTGCTGTGTCAGTAGGTTTACAGCTCTGCTCAGCTTGTGCTGCCCCGGTTTCTAATTAACAAGGCACGTGAAGGTATTGGACAAGAGAAGTAGGTATGACGTGGGATAGAGCAACTTTAATTTTTAGCATGATTTCCCTAGAAATGAAGCATATGTGCTGGAATTAGGGAAGAATGAACGGGCAGGTAACGCTAACTAGCTTTGAGAGAGTGGTAGCACTCAGAAATAGTAAGCTTTGAGATGCTTTGTGGAAGTAGATGATTTGATACTTCTGAAAAAATGGCTGCAACTTAAATTCAATCTTTAGCAACCACCTGAATATGTGTGAGAGAGTTATCAGTCTTTTGAACACCAGCAAACTTAAACTTGTGACAGAACTCCATAGGAATTCAGTTTTCCTTATGTCTGTGGCTTATAAATTCTCTGTCAGTAGGAAGGACAGAAGTAAGACTGTACATCCATGTTTCTTTCTTGCCTCAAAGTATTGCAGCAGCCCCTGGAAGGACAAGAGCAAGTTGTGTTCTGTAGCTAATGAGGAGTGATTAAAGAGAGGTGTTTTAGATGCAGCGTATTCTGACTGGAAGATCTTTTCAACTGTGTTTTCTTTCTGAAGCAATGGTAGGCCTTGTAGTAGGTCAATAAAGAATTTGTGAATCCACAGAGCTCTGCATTGTGGGTTTTCTATTAACTGTCCAGCACTTAGGGAGGTATCTCATGGTTTGCCTTCTACTGCTAGGCTCTGTACACTGTCAGATGTCTGCTGTGTCTTCCTGAGATGTTTTGACCTGTGGTTGATTGTGAAATTCAGGTGTTTGGGTAGATGACACTGAGGAGTAGGTCCTGAAGACTATGTTCATGGTTTGCTTTAAAGCAGATCTCTAGGTCTGTCGGTAGAAAATGGTCTTCTCACAATGGATGTGTTCTTACCATTTAAATTGAGTTGTCTAAACTCCCTTAATAATGTTTCCTTTGGACTTGTGTCCTGTTAGTGGGTGAAAGTTTGGTGTTGCATGGACAAGGGTGAAGTCAGAACGCTAAAAAAAAAAAAAAGACTAGCTGACCGAAAGACTCCTACTGGTATGCAGGGGACCATCTGAATCTTTTTGTGGTGCTCTTTAGTAAACAGAAAGGAACTCTGCCAGACATGGTTGCTTCTTCTGAGTATGCAGAGTGTGCTTCCTTGGACAGAGCGAGAGTGGTTTTCCGCTCCCAATACTGAAGTCCCATCAGAGCTCCTTCTGGTGTGAAGTCAGTGCTCTGTGAGTCTAATGCTCTTTCAGATGCTTTCAGATGGTGCTGTTTTGCTGGTTGCATGGCCAGCAACATTATCGATCCTGCCCTCTAAGCAAAAGATGCTGCTGAAGGCAATGGACTGAATGGACCTGCTAAGGACAGGTCATGCTTGTTTGTAGAGATGTGGGGAATAGCATTTACCAAAAATTAGACGAAGAATGTGGTTCTGAACATCTGTCTGTTTAGTAAATGTTATGATCTGCCTCTTCACGCGTAATTTTTCAAGATTTTCTGATTGATGCTACCGATATTTCCCCATATGGAGAAGTTTGAATCCACAACAGAGAATTCAACACTTGGAATATTTAGAAAAGATTTATACTGGAAGCAAATGTCTGCCAACAGTAATTCTGCTGCAAGATGATCGTTTGGTATTTTTTGCTGGGGAAAAAAGTGACAGCTTTTCAGTGTTTGAAAATGTGAAATAAATGCAGTGAAAGAATAAAAGAAAACCTTGAACGTAATGCTTCTTTTCACTGTGGATTCTGTTCCTGTTGAAGTTTTTGGGGATTGGAGGACGAGAGGATAGGTTTGGGGTATTTTCATTGCTTTTGATTTGGGGCTGGTTCCTGTATTCTTCCTAATTGTAAGGCTTCTGGGCTTCTCCTGGAGCATGCTCTCTGGAAGTCTTTACTCACTTTTAGTGAATTTGGTGGGGGAAGCTGTTTTCATTGATTTGTGATATTTTAAATGCAGGTTATGTTAGCTAACAATTTAATTACAGCTGGTACTGTTAACTACAGTCGGGTTACAGAGGGAAGGGACACGGCAGTGAGATGAGACATGTGAAGACCCAAGGTGGCAAAAATGGCATTTATCAAGATCAGAAAGGGAACGGTTTTGGTATTCATAATGCAGGATGAGAGAGAAGGCTGTACCAAGTTTATGCTAAGATACAAGTTTAAGCAGATTATTAATAAATGTCTTTTACAATTAGTTAAGAAAAAGTATTTGAATACTCCAGTCATTTGATATGGTCTGTTCAAAAAGGCCCAACTTTATTTGGATTAGCAGCGGTTGTTTTAGGGAAGTCACAGCACCCCCAGAGTGTTACCAGTAGTTTCATTAGACCTTTCAGGAACAGTAGACTACAACTCCCAAGAGCTGTTTAAATTAAAGATCATAGTCTAAATTTTATGACTAAAGATCGCAAATCCAAAAATGAGCTTGTCTACTGAAATCCAAGTGAGGAATAAAAGGAAGTCCTGAGCAAGCTGGAGTTCAGTTTTCTCCGTAATCTTTTGACCATTATTAATCGCTCTGTTAGCAGAGAGATATGTGCACAGCAGATCTGAACTCTAAGAGAGGTAGCAGGCCTTCAGAAAAGAAATGTCAGCCCTGAACACAGAATAGTCGTGTTTCTCATGCTTTCCATTGGTTAAAATGTACAGACAGGACTTTGAGGTGCTTGCTGAGAGCTGATGATGATGAGGAGACTGCCATTTAAAATTGGATGAGCTGTGGAGAGGGGAGATCCTAAGAGATCCTCAAAGTTTCAGCAAAGTTCTGTATTTATTTGATTCCTTGCAAGTTCAGATGTCTTTGTTTTCTGAGGGAATTCAAAGCCATATGCAAGAAACTGCCCTAACGTGAGGCTCACTTATGGGAATTATCTTTTGCAGACCTTTTACTTAGAAACTTCCCACTGCTGATCACACCTACCCCACACACCTCCGTGTGATGGCCCTCTGGTTGAAAACCCTCTGAAAGAAAACCACCAGTGTTTTGAGGGGAATGAACTAATGATACACAGAAAGATTTTAGGATGAAAGGGGCTACGAAGGTTTGCATTGGATTTATATTCTGATTTTGGTCGTTTGCTTAAAGTGAAAGGTCATAATATGGAAGGCAAAAGAATAAGCAGACAAGTACAATGTTGGTGTTGAAGTAAGAAAGTGAGGTTTTCATCCTTTTTAGCACAGATGCATAGGCCTGGTTTTAAGTTTAGTTACCTTCTAAGAGCATAACTTTCTAACTTGCTTATTACAGACATGTCTGCAGAGTGACAAATGGACATAAACTCAAATGAGATAGCACCTTAAAAGGCTGGTTTGTGTGGATTTTCTTCTGTTTTCATTTTTAGGTCTAGAAACGACACAGGAGGCGATCAAGGAGATTCACCCTTGTCGAAAGGAACCAAAGTAGGGAGACCTTTTGTAGCATTAGTACAAGAACTGTACTTTTGGAAGAATTCAGTAGAGGGCAGAGTGAAACTTAAGAATGAAGGAGCCCAGCATAGATGCTCAGCACTGCTGAGTTGCAGTTTTGAACAGAGTTCAGAGCTAAAACGTAGAATAGCTGCAGATATTAAAACAGTTCTGAAGAGCAGAAAGCACTGCAAGCTTTGAGGAGAACATTCATGGTTTTATGCATGTCTCAACTGTGTGCAAGCTTGAGATCCAATGCCTTTCAGCACACAGGAGAAGAGGGATACTACTGTCACTTTGATTGTGTGCAGATCAGCTGTTAAGCCTCCTGTTTAGCATTCCAGCTCTACAATTCAGCACAGACATTGCATTAGGTTCTTCTGCTTTATTTACGTTCTGAATCCAGTGTTCAGAATTTATATATAAAGCTCTACAATAACTTTTATTCTGCCTAAAGCTACGTTTTTGTTGTGCTTACCAATGCTTAAAGCATCAGAACACGGTAGTTGTGGAGACTGCCATGTATTTAGGGCTCTTGCATCGAAGGGCTTATTCTACTTTCTTGACCAAAGTTACTGAAAGCATTACTAAGATTAAGTAAGAACTACAGTAGTTTAGATAAAAATAAAGGTTAAAAAATTGTTTGTGCTTACATTAGTATTGAACTGTAGTAATATGATAAATATAAAATGTACTGCATAGTATTTACTAAGTGATGATATAGGGATTAGCCCATTCTGCCTCCATCATGCCTAACTTATTAGGGCAATTTGTCTGTAAGATTACCCTTGCATTGTGTTTTGATGTGATGACTTCCAACAAGATTTTAATAAATTTCAGCATCACTCAGTTTGCATTGCTCCCTTTGGCCTAAAATACAGTATTCATTTTTTCAGCCAGCTCTGAATGACAGGCAGGGTGAGGCAGCTAGTGATGCCCAAACTTCAAATTATAGCCGAGTAGCTTAGGTTTGAATGAATAACAGATTGTATTAAGGATACTGCAGAAGTAGTAAAAGCTGAAATATGAATTTTAAATGCTTATTCATATACTCTTGAAGTACTTATGCAAAGAATAAAAGCTTCCAATATGCTGCAATTTCCCCTCCATGGATAGTAAGTGTGTGCTATGCTGAACCATTTCAGTTATTACAAGGCTTATAGCAACATTTTATGTTGTGTTTAGAAAAAAACAATGATGCTTTACGTATATTGCACTACTGTTACAATGATTTCAAAACGTGTCCCCAGCTTTTTAGGCAACCCATACATTTTAAGTTTTTTTTTCTTGTTTTGTTAGCTTAATGTTTGGCAATGTGCTTTTTAAAAAGTTGACAATAAATTGTTGAACAAATTTAAATGTGAAATAAGTCTTTTTTATTATATTGCTTATACTTTTTACTCAATATAATGGTTTTCTTATTAACCTGTCTGTTTGCGTGGGATCTCTGTGCATTTGCTTTTTATGCAATCTGAAAGGTGAACTGGAAAGGATTTCTGAGAATGTGGTTTGTGTCCTTTCCAAATTCTTCTATATATACAACACAGCCCTCAGAGTTTCCTTGATTTTTGCACTAAAATTGACAGGAATGTAAATTAATTTTCTGGTTGCAGAGAATGGTGCCTGGGGAGTGGAAAAAGCTCATGGATTTTCAGTGGGAACTCTCCTGTGGTATAATTAATGTTCTGTTTTCAAACACTAACAGAACAAGTGCTTTAAATTTGTCCATATTTACATATTGTGTCCAGAGTGTCTCTTGTGGAACTGAGAAAATAAACCAGGCTAGTCTACTTACATTATACCCTCAATTCCCTCAGATGTTTTCTGACCTCTTTTACAAAAGAGAACTTAGATGGCAAAAGCTTTAATCTTACATCCACTCCATTTTCACGTTTTATTTTCTCTGATAGCTCAAAACTTTTTAATTATAAAAGGGTAACTATTTTTATACAAGTTATCCTAATGAAAGCTTCATCCAACGTTCTCTCTGACAAACTTCCCTTTCCAAGGGCAGATATCCCCAGCACTCTTTGCTGTACCTGTTTTGGCCTGCTTGTTATTTTTGCATTTTCCAATTGTCCTGGATCCTTTTGTGCTTAAAATGTTAGCACGTCGCTAAAGCCACGGATTCTTGGTAGTCACACAGCCCAGCTCTGTGCCACCAAAAGATCCTTAGCTTTTGTGCAGGATCCTGTTGTGCTCAGGAGTAAAAGCAAGTGTAATCTCTACTTTCTAGTAATCACTGACTGGGTTTCAAAGACTTGGCAGTGCAAATGCAAGAGACAGGATGCTCCTGCAGCACATGTGTGAAAGCTATTCTAAATTATAACAGGAGTATAAAAGTTTCCCAAATGAAGCCTCTGGCACTGTGATGAGGAGCTGAACTGTAATTTTATTCCGGAGGCCACCAGAGCACTCCCTTATGTCAGTGGGCTTGTTAATAACCTGTCATGAGGCAGACGTGCCTTCAGAAACTAAGTGGATGTCCAAGAATCCCAACCAGGAGTGTGTCCTGAACAGCCAAGATCTCTTCAGCTCAGTTTACAGCCAGCTAAATAGCTGGCCAGAACATGACAGCACTGAAGAGGAGACCTTATCCAAGAAGTGTTTACAGATTATTTCATAGCTTGTCCTACTGGCATCTATCTGGTTACTGACCACATGAGATTCTTATAGCAGAGAACAGCTGTATTTGTCCTTTGACATCTCCATGTTTGTTTGTTGTCTTTTTTTTTTTTTAGCTTGTGGCATACTTTGGATAAACCTAATGCAAAAACTAAGATGCTTTAAAATACCTTCCCCCGCGCAATTGTCATGCAGCATCCCACCAGCTTTTCCACCCTCGTATTTGAAGCTTCTAGCTTGTGTCCTTCTCTGTGCCTTTGCAGCATCATGTGATGGCATGAGAAGAAATGAAATACACTAAAATTAAGTATTTTTCTGAAAGTCACCCAGTGCAATTGTGGATAATGTCTAGGTTACTGTTCTTTCTTAAAATCTGAGGGCTTTTCAAAACTGAAAGTTACAGAGACAATTGTATAACTCTCATTACATTACTTTCCTCAAGGTAATTATTAGTTTTGTTCTTAGAATAAAATTATGCCTCAAATCCATGGGCTGACATGCTGCTTTCTGCTGCCTGTTGAACATACTGGATGCTAGGAACTTCCTTTCATTAATCACATCAGTAAGGACATATTGGTCTGTATTCTTCTCATGTTTTAGAAAGATGAAACAACTGCACTTTCACATTTTCTTGGAAATTCTGGACATTTATTGTGCACTTTGGGTTGTCTGTCCTGTTTAAGATTTGTTTGCAATGGTGAGCCAAGTAATTGAAACGCTACAGTTGAGCAGCTACACTCATCACCCCCTTATTCATTGCTTTAGAAGTAGTTTACGAAGTGCATGCTATAAAAATTTATTTTATTCATTTGATTTTCCTATACCCTGCTGTAACCATTGCAAATATAATTCTTGCCTCCTTTAGGCTTGTAGTGCTATGTGACAATATCATCATCTTCAATTTACACATCAAAAGTCTCTCCTGTTCCTTTAAATAAGTAAAAAACAAGTACCTGTAGAGCAGTAGGATCGCTTGGAGAACTCCAACCTTGTTTTGAAATACCTGTTTTATTCTCTCAAATGTAAGCTCTATTACATCTAAACCTTTCCTTACACATTAAGTATCTAACAAAAAGCTTTTTTAAGTGGAGGAGCAAAAAGTAAAGTAGTTCTTACAATATCAGCTAGAACTTACTGTCATCTGTGCTTACAAGGTTTGGGACCTTTTCAGAATCTATATAGATGGTCAGAAAATTTCCCTTGACCTGCCAGGTCTGGTATCCTGGAGAAAAAAACCTTAGTTAACAAGTTCCGAGTCTGTCTGAGGACAAAGGAATGACAAAATTATTGACAGGTCTTGTCAGTGGCCCTGCTTTTTCCCCTACTTTCAGCCAGCGGTGGCATCCTGACTACTGTCAAGTCTGGTGGTGAAGGGCACTCACCCTTACAAGCAGTCGCCCTGAAACTCACTCACCAGTCACAGTAGTGTTAGCTGCTGACTGGTGAGGACTGAGCACGTAGTAGTGACTCATTGCTTCATCCTGTTGAGGGGAATTCTAACCTTTTGGGGTTGCTCTGGGTTTGTTGGTGTTTTTGGTTTTTTGAAGTCCTGGAAGCCATTTCAACCCACAGTGCTTTGCAGCCATAGCAGTATATCAGAGGTGTGGAGCAGTCGTGCTTTTGTGCCATCAGTAGGTGCTAGACAGCGAACCTAGAAACAGCATTATGAGAAATGACAGGAAAATGCAGAAATACCTTTCAGCTTCTTCTTGCTGCTGTATCGTTAGTCTCTGCGTGGCCTAGTGAGCTTCTTCAAAGGCTGTTGGATTGCAGAGTCCTGTTAGTAATGAGAGAGAATCAGCATTGCTTCCCCCATGCTGTATGGTGACAATTTTCAAAGCTTCTTTGGAATTTGGGAATAGGACACCATCCACTGAGAGCAGAACAGTGAGAGACAATGGAAGGTCCATGTAGATTAATGGGGATCTGTTGTGGGTCTGCTGGCCAGATATGGTGAAAACCTACTTGGGGCAGGTGCTCAGAGTGCTGTGCACTGCCGGTGAGGGAAAAACAGTCCTGTGGAGCGTTAGCCCTCAGGAGAGGAGTGTAAGTGGCTATAGGCAAGCTGTGTAGTTTTCTTATAGTTTATTATAATTTCTATAAATCAGTAAGTGGTTGGTATATGAAAAGGTACCATCAAGTGTTTTCACCACTTTTTGTTTACAGAAACAATTGCGTTTCTATCTAAGAATTCAGCAAGAAGCTCCGCTTCTCATAAAAACAGAAATACGACAAGCAGTTGCTGCTTCCAGTGAATTCTTACAGAAGGCCGTCTCGTTGAGAGGCAGAACCTGTAGATGATTTACTGCTCTACAAGCAGCAGCACTTCTTGGCTCCCACTGAGTTCATAATTCAGTAGGAGTGAGTAACTGCTGCTTTACAAAGAAACAAGAGTTCAGTTTTCCCCTTGTGATGAAGTAACCTCCTCTGTTAATATGAGTTCCACAGAAGTGGGTGTCTGCGCTTCGCATTCAGGATAGATGTGTCCAGGGAGTTCGGAACCGTTCCTCTGATGTTTTCCCTGCATCAAACATCGTAATTCTAGTAATTGCAATTAGTTCAAGCACAATAATTACATAAAAAATAATTACATTAAAATACCTAGAAAATGTACAGGCAGGAATGTTCTAACAGAAGTGTGTTTGGACTATGAAACTTACCTCTTGGAAGGAAACACTAGTTCACAGTTCAAGAATTCTGAAGCTACGCAGAAAAGAAACTGTCATTAGGCTGTCAGAGTCCAAAAAGGAAATTGTGCTGGTATCTTCTTCATTAAGCAAGGTTTCAGGCTGAACAAAAACAATAGTATCAGTTTGCTGTTCTTTCTGCTTCTCTAAATGTGCCTTTTTTCCACTTTGGCAGAGTCATCAATATGTTGAAGACATACTTGTGAAAGGCGGGGAACTAGTGGAAGAGCAGCAACTCTTTGAAGACACAAACTTTATCATACCTCTTGTTGCATATCTGGAAAGTAGTAAAGGGTATGTATGACTTCATTTTTTTTTAAATCTCTGCTTATGTTATGAATTATTGATCATTTTCAACAGCCTAGATGAATTCACTGTCAATGCACCTGATTAAGATACATCTAAAGGCAATAGGTGAAGAAGAAGATACGAAGATGATGATAGAGTTTCAATTGAACTTTAATGATTTCTGGTTTTTATCAAGAGTTGTTACGTTAGTTAAAAATCCCAAAACATGGACAATTTATAAGTTGTAATGCAACTGACTTAGCTGGTATTAGTTAGAAAAAATCAACTGGTGGTGCTTTCCTTTGGTGGGAAGGAAAATTAGTTGTTCAGTAATCTGCAGTTAAAAGTTACTATACATACTGTACAAAATTCCTGTCCTGTTTTGTGGGGAACCTCTCAGTGGTTCTTCCAAACTTTCAAGAATAACTGGTAAGTGTTCATAATCATAAGGCTAACTGGGTTATCCACAGTTTTAAAATGTTCTTTTTATTGTAATATTTATGAAATTACAGTTTAATTTTTCTTCTTTTAATTCCTGACATCCAACAGAACCAGCCCAATTCCTAATCGATGTATACTGGCAGGCTGTTGTAGTTAAGCTTACTACTATTAAGACTTCATTGATTTTCTATTATTTTTTTTACTGTATGAATTTTTACTTATAGTTCAATAGCACAGAACACCAAAAATTGATTTTAATTATACTACATGTAATACCTTTTTACGGACATCCCACCATTATCAAAGCACTTCAGTAAGGTCACACTATATCTGTCTAGGCTGGAAGTGTCACCTGAACTATCAGTTGCTCCTAGAAGTGAACTTCCAAGGGTAGCTTTTCAGCAGCTGTGCCATATTATATAGGTAAAAGCAGTAGCTAGCACTAAACATCTGAAAATGTTTTCAGAGAGTAGAGTGAGCATTTTATCTGGGAGGAGGGGCAGTGTGTGCTACGTGAAGTGGACATTTTAGTTCAGAGTACTAAAGAGGTGAGATCTAAAATGATTTGCTTAATTCTAGAAGATAACAAAGAAATTTCAGAATTTCAAGTAGTATTGGAGTAATTACAAATCAGATAACGGAAATGCAAGTTGTTTACTCTTTCCCTATTGTTTCTTCTCTTTAGAAAACTCAGCCGCATTTCATCAAAATGCAAAGGAGTGTATTACATACAGCATCTCAGCTGGCACACGGGATGTGTTTGGTTTTTCCTCGCAGTAGTGTCTTTCAGTGTGTAAAAGGACAATCGATGTTATCTAATGTTGGATGCAAAGTGATTTTGGCACTGGACCCTCCTAAACGATGCCTTCATGCAGGTGTAGCACTGTTAACCTCAAAGAAAAGTGCTTTTTCATCGCAGCCAGCAGAGACTCCTCACAAAGTACCAGAAGAAAGTAATGCTTTGACTTCAGCCGCTGATGTACCCAAGCAGAGCCCCATAGAGACGGATTCTTCAGATCCTGATCCATTGCAAGATAAATCAATTAGTCTTGTTCAAAGATTCAAGAAAACTTTTAAACAGTACGGAAAAGTCATGATTCCAGTTCATCTTGTGACTTCCACGGTGTGGTTTGGATCCTTTTACTACGCAGCCATGAAGTAAGTTGGTATTCTGTTGCACTATCCAATACTGCTGTTGAATTGAGACAGACGCACGCTGGTGAAAGGACGTAAATTATTACTACATGTTAAAAAGTGCCTGTAAATGTAATAGGGAAATTAGGCTACGTCTTTACCTGGAGCACAAGATTAATACTGAAGTATTTGTGAGAGTGACGTGTTCGTACTGTTATCATGCAGTTATTTCTGAACACCAGATGTCTTGCTTACACTTGGAGAAATGTCAGTCTCCCCAAAATATGCGTGGATGTAAACAGCATCAAAATGATTAGTAACCTTTCACAGGATAAAAATAAATATTTGGAATCCTGATTATGAATTGCAAGATGAGATCTTTATAGACCTGTTCTTTTTTTGTCTTTGGATTTAAAGGTTTTTCACCACTTCCTTCCCCCTTCATCCACAGTCCTCCCCCATCACTGGACTTTGAAATATTTTATCTCACTCTGAGCTCCTTACAAATCACATGTATCTTTTTTCCTTTTTTTGTTTGTTTCCTGTGTTCCTTCCATTTACTGTAAAAATTGCTACTGTAGCCCAGACCTTTGAATGGGAAATTAAATACTTGTGTGGCCAAAAATAAATAGATTTGTAACTTTAGTTTCTTTTAGTTATAGCATGGGTCAGATAATGTTTTGGAAAATGGCATTTATTAGAAAAATATCAGCTATGAGCTGTTAATTCAGATTTAAGAAGTTTTATCTATCTGCAAATGGTTTGCTAAATTTAAGTAAATGTTTATCTCTGGATTGCTAACATTGTATATTTAATAATAGAAAGCATGAAACAATGGCAGTTTGTGGCAGCAAGAATGGGGCTTTGACATCAGAATGCCTTACCACACAACTGTTTGTTTTAGTTACTCTAACCAGCTGGCATAATTGCCCTTTCTAGGAGCTATAGATCCAAATGTCATTCTAAATTTAGCTTATGTCAGAAGAATAAAGGTCTAGAGCTATTAAAAATATTTTGCTTTGTATTAATCCAGGTTGATGCTCACATCCAGATATTTCAGATCGAGTTTTCATCAAACACTTAAGTTAGCTGCTGAAATATATATTTGACAGATGAAAGCAACTGAAATATTTAACTAGAAACTAATTATAACAAAGCTTTGATTTGTCATGCTACAGCAACAGCACCCTCTGGAAGTGGAAAAATAACTTTGAGAATGACTGCTCATGACACAAGACTAAACTGTGGTGGTTTATTTAATAACGTTGATTAATGCTGTCTTTCAGATCTTGCTCCAATTTCTACTTTGGGGATAGGCCGTCAGGTTGTAGATCCTGGTAACTGGTAGAAAGCTACTACCTGCTCCTGTTCCTGATGCTAAAGCAATCACATGCACAGAAGAATACTTAAATGATGAAAATGTTAGTTAGAAGTGGATGATGATGCTAATAATACAACATTTCTAATTACTGGAAAGTCAGGCCTTCTATAATGGTTTGTAGCTTGCTACTACAATGTAAAGGACTTTTTTTTTTACGTTGATGTTAGTTTCACTGGTTTTCAAAAAGAAAGAAGTTATGATAGAAGCTCTTCCACCTATCCTGTCACGTTGCATTAACCAGGTGGAATAGATGGGCTCAAAAGCCCTGCTGTCGTGTGCATATAATATATGCTTCCTTTTCTTTTGCCACATTACATTTGTTTCATTTAAAAGTGAAGGCAGGATACTAAACTCTGGATTTTGTACTTGTGGGCATGCTGCAGATTAGTCTGAAATTTCCAAAGGGGAAAAAAATAGGCAAAACAGAGCTTGCACAACTTGAGCTTAAGTAGCTGTGTTACAACCGCTACACTAACTTCAAACATAGTAAGCCGGGACACAGGTAAGTTTGTAGATGACATATTATCCAACAAGGATAATGTAAATGAGCTGCCTCTTGGTGGAATGCAGAACAAAAAAGTTTTAATTTCCCTATATGTACAAAACTACAAACCTTGTGTTTTGCTTAGATGGAAAAAATATTTTGCTGTCAAATTGCAAAGATTGTATAATGGAGTTTAAGAATGGAAATGATACTATAACTCACTGTTCATGTTTCAAGTGTCATCCTACTCATTTTCATTTTTTTTCCTCTTTGGTAGAGGAGTAAATGTTGTTCCGTTCCTAGAGTTGATTGGCTTACCAGACAGCATAGTAAGCATCCTGAAAAACTCCCAGAGTGGAAATGCACTAACTGCATATGCATTGTATAAAGTAAGTATTTGTATGGTTTGTAAACAAGCTCTAAATCTTGCCTGCTGAAATAAATCGGGCTTATTTGTTTAGATCAGAAAGAATTAATGCTGTTTTCTCTGTCTGATAGTTGCAGCATTCATTTTTGTGGTAGGAATAGTCACTGGAAAGTTGGTATGGGTTCTGTGTTCCTTTAAGGAATCGATCTGTATTTCTAAAATAGCATCTTTGTTTGCTGCAGGATGATTGTCTGCCCTCAGAGATTTAATTACAATTAAGCTGTTCCTCTGTATCCCTGGAATAATTAACTGGGATAACAAAGTAAATTTTAAATACTTCATCATTTCCAGATAAAAGTAAGGGTATTTTTATCCTAGATGATGAATTAGTTTGTCTTTCTATTGTAGTTCTCTATCATTCTTAAGTACTTTCATTGTCCACTTGGATCAATTACTCATTCAGGTTTTGGTCTCATTTGTTTTACATACAAAATCTGTGTTTTGAGAGCCTGAAATGTGTCAGACCATGCAAAACCAAAGTACTGTATTCACTGCAAATGCCACTCATCAGTTTTCTTTCCAGATATGATGTACTATTTATCTGTTACTTTAAGGTTTGTTTTTTTTTCCCAAACAAATGCGAAAGCACAGTTCTTCCAGTTATTCCTGAACCTGAAAGAGATCGATAAATGTGGTTAAATAAAAAGATTTTATTACAGCTGTGAGATTTGAAACTTTCAAGACATGAAAGTACTAAAATAGGTTGCAAATGGAAGATTTTGCATGCTTTATCTTTGAAGTTCTGAAAAAAAAAAAAAAGTTATTCTAAACTTTCTAGAATAACTAACCTAGTTCGTTGTGTGTTGGATTAGCTGCCCTCTGAAGGTCTCTCTTAGCTCTGTCTTTCTATATGCAAGTCTTATTTTTGGACTGAAGGTCCATGAAGGTGATGCCTATACTCTTGTGAATTTTAGAATTTAAAGCATATCCTGTTGTTAGTAGTTCCTCTTTGCTTTTATAGTTCATTGCTCACATACTGGCTGTTCTAAATTGCATTCTGAGATACCTAATGCTCTTCCCACAAGCAGCACAGGGAGGCTTTTTAAAAGGGAAGTCTAATGCCTACGCTAGTTTGTCAAAAGAATACTTAGCGTAAAAGGCATGTATTTCTAGAGAATTGTTAATTGTTTTATTTCCCTATAAAAAGAAGATATTTTTAGTATCTGACACTGGCCAAGACACTAAATATTAAAAATACCGTTTGATGGATAATACTGTCCTGTTTTATTCATGTGGTCTATTCTTTGGTTTCTTTAAGATTGCAACTCCTGCCAGATATACTGTGACTTTGGGAGGAACATCCATCACTGTTAAATATCTACGTAAGAATGGCTATATGTCCACACCACCACCGGTAAAGGAATATTTACAAGATAGGATGGAGGAAACAAAGGATAAAATTACGGAGAAGATGGAGGAAACAAAGGATAAAATTACGGAGAAGATGGAGGAAACAAAAGATAAAATTACGGAGAAGATACAAGAAACCAAAGATAAAGTTTCATTTAAAAAAATAAAGGACTAGGAGAGATGCTTAATTTTTAGATATATCTAACTTAGCACTTTAACCTTTTTTTTTGAGGCAGAAGATACAAAGTGCACTTCTGAGATTTTTTTGTTTTTGTTTTTTATTGGTGTTCTTTGTTTTTGTCTGGAGACTACAGTTGCGCTGTGGATTTAAAAATTGTGTATTCACGAAGGTTAAAGTTTTTTGCAAGGGAGCAGTTGTGACAGTTTCAATTTATAGAAGCAAAAATGAATCTCAGATTAGAAGTTCATGTCTACTGGTGACAGTGTTAATTCCCCACCCACCATTTTTTTCCCATCAAAATGAGGATGGTTTCTTCCTAAAGTAACTACTTTACTCCTCCTCCATCTTAGTGCACAGCCATTTTTCCATCAGGCTGAATCTTCCATTAAATGAGAATGAAGATTTCTGTACTGGGAAAGAAAACCTATTTTGGGTTTCAAAGTAAGTGGACCCAGACCTCTCTAATCATGATCATCTCTCGGCTTGGAGACAGACCATAATCACTGATACTGCACACGAAGGAACAAATGGATTGTCTACTCAGTCTGAATGAATTTATAATAGTTACGTTGGCTTCAGCTGACCTGTGACAGTTTACAGGTTGAGACCATGAACCTTTCTTGGAAAGTGCGTCTCTTCAGAAATCTCAACTGAAAGCTATAGGAAGATGAGTTAATTGCAATAGCCATACTGTCAAGTATACTATTTTTTTCTAAAGTTGATTTACAGTAGAAAGTTATTAAATGAATCAATTATTGTGTATTAAAAACTAGGATTTTTTATTATGTTAAAGTTTACAAAACTGTTCTATTTCATGGTAGCCCTATACCAACAACAACAACAAAATCCAGAAGAGAGAAGTTTACTCAAGCAACTGGTATACTAATGCAAATTTTTAAATAAATACGAAGTTAGAGTGAAACCCAAAAGTTCCTCTTCAAGGATCCTCCAGATGTCAGTAGAACAGTTTACCTTAAAATAAGCATAATTTCTGAGACAGCAGTCAGTCTACTAGAATTCTATTCCTGAGTTTTTTAGGTCGAGCAAATACTTACAGCTGAAATGGTAGAAGAACTAAATTTGAATCTGCTCTATTTGACTGGGCAGGCAAACTTCTCTCTTATTTTTATTCAAATTTAGGTTAAATTCAAGTGGGTTCTTTTCTACTTCTGTTACAGACCTCACTTTCTACAAAATCTCTGCATGTATGTATGTCTTGTTCAACAAAGGTAGTTTTTTTGCAGCAGGATATGGGAAAGCAACAGAGTTGGACCCTAAGTCTTGTAACTGACTAGGACAAAAGAATATAGCTGATACTTTATAAGGCCCACACTTCAATGTTTTCTGTCAAGTCACCAAGGTTCTGTCAATGTTTAATTGGGTTGATCTTCATTAACTTAATTGTGGAGGATTGATTATATACTTCTCTGTCTCTATCCACGTGTCAAATAGTAACTGCAATCTAATGCCTACCTCACAGGGATGTTGTGAGGAATAATCACTGTATATTTGGTGCCCTGAAGATGTAAAGTGCCATGTTTCTGATGAATACTATTAAAAAGTAACTCTCTCTATGAATTTGTAGGCTGTTGAGGTGAATGCCACTGTAGGACTGGAGCTAATAGTTGCTTTTCCTCCTTTCTATTTTAGTGCAATTTTTTTTTCCTTACTGTCCCTGCACACGTTTTTCTGTCATTATGCTTTGCATAATGCTGCAGGACACAGGCAATGTTGGCTGTGATAAAGGAAAACCAAGAGAAGATATGCTGAAGTCCACCCTAGTCATGCTGCAGGATCTTGGGCCAGGGGCTGGGACCTTGTGTGGCTCTTGGGCCTCATCTCTTCCTTGCATGGGGCAGGGGTTGCACAGGGCAGTTTCCTGGGATGGTCATGTAGCCCTCAAACATGTTAAATTGCTTTGTCCTCTTGCACTTCCTTACATCCAGCTGCCTGTGACCATTCTGGTGCTTCCACAATCCATCACTTCTCGTGCTATGTACAAAACGCTTCCTGTCAGGACTATGTGCCATAATAGACTGTCCTGTGTGACCATTCCTGCACCCACAGGAGCAGCTCATTCTGGCCAGTGTTAAGTGCCTCATCCAGGTACTCGGGTCAGTCTGCAGCATGAACCACCCAGTGGAGTTTCTGGGACAGCCACATCTTCTACCCAGGGTGTCAATTAACAAAGCACAGACTTGTGTCTATGGTTTGATTTACACAAAATGGGAGGGGAATTTTGGAGACTTCGAAAATCCCACCTAGATATCTTGTGACAATTAGTTAAATGCTTGGTTGTACCGATGGCCAGGAGTTTTGGTGGGTGACCCCTCAAGTCAGCCTGATGCGGAATTGGTGCAGTGCCTCCTGAGTGCAGAGGCCAGCTGAGGAGCTCACAAGAAGGTGACCTGAACAATGGAGTGCCCACCAGATCTCCCCAGCGGAGCACCAAGAGCCCTCAGTGAGGTGACAAGCCCAGGCAGAAGCCCAGGAGCACCTTACACTGCCTGCATGACGACTTGGTCAGTGCCAGCAGGGGCTGTCCTCACCTGGCAACTCCACATCCTCATGGCAAAGTCCCTTTCCCTGTCCCTTATCCCATGGAAGAGGCAGATTGTTCCTCCACCTCTACAAAACCTTCAGAGGTATGCTGAGACCAGGATGAAGAGTCCATCTCCACATAGGCAGTGGAGAAAATGCTGCTTTGGTGACTTACCCACTTCTGTCTTCTCCCTGCTTCATACAACAGCACTGCTGATAAAGGTGGATGTGAAGGCATTGAGTGCTGCCAGAGCAGGAGCTGGATCTGAAGTTGCAACCAAAGCAGCACCCGTGGAGGACCTGGATCCAAAATTAAGGCCTGAGATGGGGCTGGAGCCAGAGTTCCCAGGGTGGAACCAGAGCCAAAGCAGCAGCCCAGAAAGTAGCCAGAGCAGAACTAGCAGCCCACAGTGGGATTGAAGACATGGCCTAAGCAAGGGATTGAGCCAAGTTCAAGCCAAAGCCATGCCCTGAGATGTTGCCAGAGCTGAAGTAGCAACATGAGCAAGAGCAGGAGGCAAATTCATGTCCTGAACACACACCAGAGCAGAAGCAGGGGCCTAAGCAGAGACCAGAGGAGAAATAGCTCAAGATGGGGCCAGAGCTGAAGTTGCTGTCCAAGATAAGACAGCAGCTGAAGCCACAGCCCGGAATTGGACCAGAGCCAAAGTTACAACTGGAGATCATGCTGGAGATGAAGCCACAGACAGCTATGGATCTGGAGCCAAAGCCATGACCTGCTATCAGGCCCAAGCCAAAGCCACAGACTAAGCAGGGGTTGGAGTCAAAGTAGCAACCCAGTATAAAGCCAGACCTGAGACAGAGGTCCAAGATGGGGTTGGAGCTGAAATCACAACCCATGATTAGGATGGGTCTGACGTTGCAGCCAGAAATGGGGCCAGAACTGAAGCCATTGGCCAAGATTTTGGCAAAGAAACAACCCAATCTGGGTCTGGAGCCAAAGAAGTGACCCAAATGGGGCCAGCACTTATGCTGGAGCTCAAGATAGGGCCAGAGCTGAATATCACAATGAATTTGTCTGAAGCCAATTCTCAGCTGAGCCAAAGTTGCAGCTCAGGTGGGGCTAAACTAAAGTCATGGCCCAAACAGGGCGGGAGCCACAGTAGCCTCCTAAGCAGGAGAGTTGCAGAGCCAAAGTAGTGACCTAATATTGGGCCAAAGCCACCGCTGTGTCCTGATAGTGAGCAAGAGCTGAAGATGAGGCCTAACTGCAGCTGCTACTGAAGCCATGGCTCAAAATGGGGCCAGAGCTGAAGTTACAACCCAAGATGGGAGTAGGGCCAAAGTCACAGCCCACAGGAAAGAAGCTGCCCCGTAGCAGGCCCTTGCCAAAGTTGCTTATGGAGATGTGGCCATCTTGGTGATGACTTTGGCTGTGGCAGCCCAGTATGGGCCTGGAGCTGAAGTAGTGGCTCAAGTGCAGCATGGAGCCACAGTAACCTCCTGAGCAGGGCTGGAGCCAAGTTTCCAACACAGTAGAAGTCGCAGCCCAAACAGTAGATGGAGCAGAAGAAATGGCCCAAGCAGAAATCAGAGATGAAATCACAGCCTGAGATGGGTCCAGAGACAGCTTAAACAGGGAATAAAGATGAAATCGCTGCCCAAGGATAGGCTGAGACTGAACTCATGGAGCAGGGGGCAGGGAGGCAGATCCAAAGTTGTGACCCAAGATGGGGCCGGATCCGAAGATGTATCCGAAGCAGAGGCTAGTGCAAAATCACAACCTGACTTTAGGCCAGAGCCAAAGTAGAAGGCTAAGAAGGGGCTGGAGCCAATGGCCTGGTCCAAGTAGAGGCCAGAGCTGAAATCACAGCCTGGTATTAATGAGGCTGGTATCAAAGTGATGGCCTGAAGAGAGAATAGAGTTGAAATGCCCGCCCAAGAGGGGCCAGAGCTGAAGTCGCAGCCTGATACGAGGCTAGAGCCAGAGTTGGAGCCAGAAACGGGGCTGGAGTAGAAGTCATGGACCAAGCAGGGTCTGGAACAAAATTTTCATCCCAATATCAGACCAGAGACAAAGATACAGATGAAGATAGTGGCCAGAGCCAAAGTCATAGCCCAATATGTGGCACATAGTGGCACAGCAGCCAAAATACAGGCCAGAAATGCAGTAGCTTCCTGAGCAGGACTGGAGCTGAAGTTGCATCCCAGGCTAGAGGCAAGGTAGCAGCCTGACATAGCACCAGAGCCAAAGCCGTAGCCAAAGATTGGGTTGGAACCAATTTTTCAGCCCAATAATGGGCCAAGGGAAAAAAAATCTCAGTATTGGGCCAGAGCCAAAAGAACAGCCCAATATAGGGCTGGAGCCAAATCTACAGACCCAAAACTGGTCTGGAGCCAAAATCACAGCCTGAGATGGGGCTGAAGGCAAAGTAACAGCCCAGATAGGGGCCAGAGCCAAAGATACAACCCAGGCAGGGGCAGGAGCTCAAGCTGTGCCCCACGCAGTGTTAGGAGACAAAGTCACAGCTGAAGAGAGGAGTGGAGCCAAATTAGTCAACTGAGATGAGACCAGAGCTGAAAGAACTGCTGCCCAAGATGGGGCAGGACCTGAAGTCACGGTACAAGTAGGGCTGGAGGAGGTCAATGACCAAGCAGGAGCCAGAACAGACATGAGAGCCCACACAGAAGCAGGAGTCAAAGTCACAACCCAATATGGGGCCAGAGCCAAAGTCACGGCCTAAATGATGACCCACACTATCAGTCTAAAAGTCCACTAAAGTCACAACCCAGGGTGCAGCCACAGCCAAAGTCACTGCTCAGACAGGGGCCAAAGCTGCAGCAGCCTCCTGAACAGGGACTGGGGCCAAAATAATGGCCTGAGAGCTGACTGGAGCCAAAGTAGCGGCCCAAGGTAGCACCAGAGCTGAAGTTGCAGCCCTGGATGGGGCTGGAGCCAAAGTCATGACACAAGGCAGGGTTGGACCTGAACCTGGAACAGAGATAAAGTAAAGGCCCGAGCAAGCCTGGAGCCAAAGCCATGGCCCATGACTGGGCCAGACCTGTGGCCCAAAATGGGGCTGGAGCCACGGCTGGAGCCCAAGATGGGGCCATGGCTGAAGTAGAAGCTGAAGGTGGAGCTGGCTGCAAAGGCTGAAGTAAAAGTTGCAACCCCAGATGGGGCCAGAGCCAAAGTCACAGGCCAGATGGGCTGGAGCAGGATACATTTGACAAAAGAGATGTTTGTTTCAAGCTGTAAGACAGGAAACGATCCCAAGCCCCCAGAGACTGAGGACAAAGGATTCCTGGGGCACTACTGGGGCCAGACCCTTCTGCTCTGCCCCAGCACTTGTAGAGGAACGGGGCATAAATGAGCCCTCTGTGACCCAGCTCTGTGAGGGCACTCAGAGGTGTCCCTGCAGGGCAAAGCAAACAGGTTCCTTGTCTCCTCTGCCAGTGCTGGCAGGATGGAGACTGAAGTGGGGATCCAGGCCCTTCTGGGTCACATCCTGCAGACCCACCTCTTGCAGTGAGGTTCCTGCTTGTGCTGGAGCTCCTGGGACTCCTGGGAGCGTTGCCTGGAGATGGCTGACCCTGCGGGGATTTCCTTCCCAAGGCACAGGCTGAGCTTTCACAAACCTGCTGTAGTACAAACCTCCCTGCACCTCTACTAGATCCTCATCCTCTCAGCTGCCTGCTGGATATCCTCAGGGGGGACTTGCAGATGCCCTCCTTGTTGGTGCACCTCAGAGAAAGCCCACTGGAAAGATACTGAAAGCTAGACGTGTGCAGGAACTCCACAGGTGAGTGAAGCAGGGATCATTACCATGGATGGTGCTGAGACATTCAGGAGAGGACAGGGTTGGTTGCAGGGACTGGAAGAGCTGCCTTAATACTTACCTTCAGGCTGGTGAGGAAGAAGCCACACAAAGGCCCAGAGAAGTGGGATCCCAAGCTGTGGGGTGCCTGGGCAAGCCCTTGAGGTGCCAGTGACACTCCTGCAGAGCTGGTTTGCTGTGCTGGGCCAGATGAGGAGAGCCCAAGCACAGCTCAGGAAAGAGACTGCAGAAGGCCCAGGAGGTGTGGTGAAGGAGTTGACACCCACAGACCACTGCGGATGAGCTTTCCCACAGGCAGGGACCAAAACAGAATCACAGAATCACAGAACTGTAGGGGTTGGAAGGGACCTCGAAAGATCATCGGGTCCAACCCCCCTGCCAAAGCAGGTTCCTCAGAGCAGGCTGCCCAGGTAGGTGTCCAGACGGGCCTTGAATATCTCCAGAGAAGGAGACTCCACAACCTCTCTAGGCAGCCTGTTCCAGTGCTCCGTCACCCTCACAGTGAATAAGTTCCTTTGCGTGTCAGTGCGGAACTTCCTGTGTTCTATTTTGTGGCCATTGCCCCTTGTCCTATCCCCACAAACCACTGAGAAGAGGTTAGCTACATCCTTCTGTCTCCCACTCCTCAGATATTTGTACACATTGATAAGATCCCCTCTCAGTCTCCTCCAGGCTGAACAGACCCAGGTCTCTCAGCCTTTCTTCATAGGGAAGATGCTCCAGGCTCTGTATCATCATTGTGGCCCTCCGCTGCACACTTTCCAGGAGATCCCTGTCTTTTTTGTACCGAGGAGCCCAGAACTGGACACAGTACTCCAGGTGAGGCCTGACCAGGGCAGAGTAGAGGGGGAGGATCACCTCCCTTGACCTGCTGGCCACGCTCCTTTTAATGCATGCCAGGATCCCATTTGCCCTCTTGGCCACCAGGGCACACTGCTGGCTCATGGTCAACCTGTCGTCCACCAGGACCCCCAGGTCCCTCTCCTCAGAGCTCCTCTCCAGCAGGTCGTCCCCCAGCCTGTACTGATACTTCTGGTTGTTCCTTCCCAGGTGCAGGACTCTACACTTGCTCTTATTAAACCACATCTGGTTTCTTCCTGCCCATCTCTCCAGCCGGTCCAGGTCTCGCTGAATGGCAGCAACACTCCCCTACATCCCAGTCCTGGGCTGGGCTGCGGGGGAGAGCTGGGGACAGCCCTGGAGGAACTCTCCAGGCAGTTCCCACGGGTGCAGAGAGCATCCTTCTGGCTTTTATGGCCATAAATACACAAGTCAACACCCCTCAGGCAGCAGCGAAAGCCCTTTTTCCCCAGCTGCCTACTGCAGCCCCTCAGGGCACCTGACATGTCTTCTCCTGGACCAGCACTGTCCTCGTGTGACTGTCCTCGTCAAAACGCATTTTCTGATGGCGTTCCCCTCAGGGTGTCGGCTTAGAGCACTGAGCAGCATTCGTCCTTATTCACCACTTAACGTCAGCAACAATAATAATTACAGAACTGTAATTATCCCCTGGCAATTATCTGGCTATTTTGATGAAGATGATCTTCTAAGTAGAAAGAATACATCTTGATTTCGTAAGCCCTCAGGGCACCACATAGCGTTAAGTTTGGGTTAGAGTTTGATGAATTGGTTGGACAACTACAGGGGAGGGAACACAGGAGAGGATACACAGGCTTGTTTAGGAATAAAAAGGAAAAAAAAATATATAATACTAATATGACAGGGGAGAGTTTCATAAAGAGACATAATTAAAGAAAGTGCTTCTTTGTCTTGCCAGGTGGCCAGAAAGAGACTAAAGCACAACT
This sequence comes from Oxyura jamaicensis, assembly GCF_011077185.1. Lineage (NCBI taxonomy): Eukaryota > Metazoa > Chordata > Aves > Anseriformes > Anatidae > Oxyura > Oxyura jamaicensis. The sequence goes on from NC_048894.1 coordinate 103,429,282, forward strand.
GGAGGAGAACCTACCTCAGGTAACTGAGGGTAATGGTGGTGGTGACAGCGTCCATTTCTAAAGGTGAAGCCCTGAATCTTGTTTATTACCATGAAGAACAGGAAAATATATGGGAAAAGAGATATTCACACAATCTCCTGTGTCCCAGCTCTCCCTGACAAAGCAGCACATGGATGGGCTCAGGGAGATAGCAAGGGCTGCTGCTGGCAACCTCTGGGCTTCAGCATCCCCCAAGAGCAACTCGTGAGCTGTGTGGCAATATTCCTGCGTTAGGAGGCTTTGTGCTGGAGTAGCTGAAGGGTTGGACTGCTGCCAGACACTGTCTTGGTAACATTGGGCCACCAATGTGCTCAATCCAGGTTTGGTACAATTAGTACCAGACTACACATGCCATGGCTTCCTGACGCATATGTATGTATGAGCTCATGTTGCTCAAACATGGTGCAATTTTTGAGTCATCTCCATTGGCGCACTGACTCACTACAGAATCAGATATTCCCTGTCCTTCTGATCTTATGCCGAATCAAGGATCTTGCAATCAGAATAAAGTCATAAAGCTGGAATAATATTTCCACTGAAGCTGCTGCATCAAATCCATCTGAAACAGTCGTGATCCTACACCCAATCTGAACCGAAACTGTACTGCTGTCTTAGCAGTCGTGGGCCTGATCCAGTCCCGATAACTTCAGGGTGCTCTCTGGGCAGCTGGTGCGCAGCGAGGCTGGCACAGGGAGACAGCACAAGGTTCCTTGCGAGCTCTGCCATTACCTGGCCCTCGTGCCTACTGATGTCTTCCCAAATGGGGTCTCAAAGCTGGTGGAGACAAAACGCAGGTCAACCATGAGGCTCCAAATGCACAAGCTACAAGTTTACTGAGTAGCTTATTTTAATCACTTCTTATGGATATGCCCATACATGCCAAAAGAGCTGCCTGAGGGCTCACAAGGATCCAGATCTGAGAGAACACGACTGAAGTTACAGATGAGAAGTAATGCTGTACGTGCGCTTCATGCCTCGTAGGCTCACTGGTAGGTGCTGTGACGTGCCCGCAGCCAGCAGCAACCAGCACAGCCCGCCGTGCATCTGCAGCTGCCGCGCTGCTCTTCGCCCAGGCACTCCTTAAGAGCTGGATAGACTGGAAAAGCCATGAAAATAAAGACAATACACTAATATGTTATAGAAGGTGTACTCTGGGTTCTGCGTAACACCACTAAGAATATATTTTTTGTTGTCAGATCGTTGTGCATTAGTCTCCAAGTAATTTGCATGCATCTGCATAGTAGACACCTGCCTACAGCCAATCTACTTGAAAAAAAAGAGAGAGAGAAAGTAAAACTGTCAATGCAGTAGCAGTGCTTAAATTACAGCTGGGCAGTTACCTTGAGAGGAGTACAGTTTTACCACAGAGAGACACTTTTATTTCTTCTGTGTTATTGTTGGGCGGTGATTTTAGCATGCCCAATACCATTCTTCTGACAGAGCATAATTTTAAACAAGATGAAAGCGTCCATTTCGCCTAGCATATGGCTAGAGCTAGCATGCGTATTTTCTTATCTGCAAGCATAGTATCAGTAGAATATGTGGCATAATTTAAAAAGGTGAGAGGGCTTGCACACTGAGCAGCTAACGCCGTTGTCACTCAGCCGTACGGCTTTCACCATGCATCCCTTGCTGAGAAACTGCAGCATCTAACGCTGCACCAGCGGCTCTCCAAAACACACACAGGCGGGACCTTCAAGCAATTACCCAAGCCTTTCGTTTGCAGCATGAAGAGGGCCAAAGCAACGGGATGACTGGCTTCGCAGCAGGCAGTCAAGCCTTACCTGTTAGGCTTTTCCTGACAAAACATTAATGAAAACCACCAGCTCATCAGCTTTTTCAGAGGGCTGTAAAGTTTACAGCTATAAGCAAATCTGAAAGCACTTAGACTCCTAATCCCATTGTCAGAAAATAACTAGCTCCTATGCCTTTCGCTGTTGCCATAAACCCTGCTGAAAGGCTACGCAAGCATGTTAACGCTTCTCTGCTTGGCTCATACGGCTTCTTCACCGAGTAAAGCCAGCCAGGGCAAGCTTGGCTCAGCCTATGAAGTGCGCAGAGACCTGTAAGATAATTACACGTGTATGCACGTACACAGGGACATGCAATAAGCTGTAACATTCTCAGAGCTTTGAGAAGAAAACTGCCTCCCCTCTCCCTGTCCCCCCCCCCAAGAGTTTCTTGCTGCCCAGGGTTAAATGTAGGTCAAGCTGTCTGAGCCCATGTCTGTGGCACACAGAGCAGGATTAAACCGGAATTTTCCACTCCACTGTCAATCACGGCAATGTCTGCAAATGTTAAATTAATCTGGAGCGATCTGGCGTTGGCATTGAAGGGTGCTTCTGGGGTTCAAGGGTAGCACTTTGGCCTCCATGGAAAAAAAATGCCTTCTTTCTCCAGACAAGGGTTGGCTATGTTCTGATGGCTTATTTAGAGTCCTGAAACTACCAGCAACATGCAGAAAAATAGCTCTGTGTGGGACAGCAGCACATGAATGCTGGAAGCAAGCAAGAATGCTGGAGCAAATGCCTCAGCATCAGTGGGATGTGAACACGAGATGGGAAGATGATTCTGCATTGAGAGCTGCATATCCATCTCCATCTATGTTTCCTCATCTTTAAAATAGCGTTAGCACCTCTCTGCCAAGCACTTCATAGTGGAAGTCATCGAAGGGCACAAGGTATTTCACAGAAAGGATCTTCTGTTTTACACCCCTGAAAGACAGCAAGCCTTCAACCTGCCCTGCTCCAGGTTTAGCTAGTAAATGTGCTGGCATCCCAGCGAAGTTGCCTTCAGCTCAGCATGTGATGGACATTACTGGGACAGATCAGGCAGTCCTTCCAACTTAAATAATGCATGAAGGGCAATTTGTATCACCTAAGGTAAGCAGAAACAGGCCCTTATCTGCCTAACATAATTTCTCAAATGTTTTGAAACATTCTGGGGATAATTCATGTTGCAGACTGTACAGGGCACTGAGAAACTTAACTCATCAGTTTTACCACATGCCAAAGAATTGGACAGCTCAGCGCTAACCCCAGTTCTAAGGAGCAATGATTTGGCAGTCAGTCTGGAAAAAAAAAATGCAGAAAACAAGAAAAAAAAATCAGACAAGTTTTTATACTTGGTGCTAGAGTTCTGTAAAAGTAGCACGATGCAAACTGAACAAAAGCAGGGCATCACTGCAGTAGAAGTGAGCTGTGAGAGCAGGATTCAGCAGTAAGGTTTTTTAAATGTGCATTTTAATTAGAACTCATTTAAAGCACAGCCGATCAAAACAGTGATAATGAGAGAAGCCTAATTAATTTTTGTCTAAGCAATGAAGTCTCATTATAGAGTGGTCTTGGGAAGAAAAGGGTTTGGAGTGGTAAAACCAGGGTGTTTGTAATGAGAAGCAATACTGTGGGGAGCCTGGAAGCCAGACCTGAAGGTTTCACAGGACTTGAGCAGCCACTGTATTAATCTTTTAACAGGAAAAAGTAACCCTACTGAGATGAGACATCCCCATTTATAGCTGCATTCTGGGCTGCAACCATTGGCAAAGATATTAAAACACAATCAAACAGAATGGCATATTATAAAACAAATATAAATACAATTAAAACCAGATTAAGTAAAAGATCAAAGCGGTCTCCAAAAATGCAGTTTCCAGGGAGTTCAGGGTTCAGACAGTAGAGGAGGAGCAGGAGCTTGGAGGTTTGCAGCACTTCTAAGCACCGAGGAACCAGCTACTTCTTAGTACTAAGGAAGAATTAAAATGCTGTAGATGAGGGAGAGCAAACTCATAATAGGAAAAGAGAATTGTTACTTTTAAATAACACAACAAAAAGTGTCATAACAAGCAGGGTATCAGACATGGACCAGGAACATGTGGCTCCCTCAGAGCTCCTTTCTGAGCCCCAGGCTTGCAGCACTACCTCCCTCTGAGCATCCCATCTGAAGAGCAGAGAGATCCAGCTCCAGCAAGCACAGGCACAGGTATAAGAAACAACATGAGAGAAGTATTTCATTAATAATTATGATGAACAGAGCATCACTTTATACTTACACATAAATAGAAAATATTTGTTCTTTCCCAGTTTTGTTAAGCTTTCTAACAGCAAAGTGACAGGTACCAGCCATGGATAATTTGATCTACCTTTCACTACCAAAGGTAAATGTCTTTCACAGGACCTTTATGTCCATTTTATTTTTTTTAAACTAAGTTTATCTTTTCCCTCCTTTCCCCACACCATTTTAACCATCAGTCACAGTGTGCACCAGCTTTCTTACCAGATGGTGTCTCTTTCCCTCTGAGCCATATCCTGTATGTTTGCTTTTGAACCAATTTCTTCAACTCAGTGATCTGGGGCTTGTCCACCACTTGGTCAGTCAGCACTGACCTACCAGGGGCAGCCACTGGCACCCAGTGCTTTAAGTGGGATTGAGGTGGGGTCCTCAGGCTGGAGGAACTGGAGACATTGTGGGCTTGGATGAAGGGTTCTACTCATTCACTGCAGCGGGTGATGGGCAGATGCTCTGACACAGCTGCCTCCTGTCATGGACCATCCTCCGGCACAGTGGCGGGGCAGAAACACCCAAAACCATCCCTGCACTAATCACCAGAGACTGAGAATCAGAACACCGATGTAAAGTCTTCATCAAACACCCATTTCCCAGAGCCCTCCCATGTGTTTCAAAGGCTGAATCCACCCCCTGACTCTATAATGATCAGCTACCTGGCTGCCAGCAGAAAACCAGGGAGGAAAAAGGACATGCATTCACCCCAGTGAGGGCCACCCCAGTGGTTCACCCCCCCTTTTTTTTTCCTCCCCCACTTCAAAGAGAAAATAAATTCAACAGGAGCCAAATGCATTTCATGGTTTTTAATAATTTTCTGCTATGGTTTAACCACAGCGTATTAAGAACAAGCATAAAATCTGTATTTAAAACTAACAACAGCACTTAGAGCAACATCTTCCTTTAAAAGTATTGCAATAACAGACCTTAGGTCTAAAAACTAGGACATCACCATTTGCTCAATTAAAAGAGTCAGATACACAACAGTTGAAATCTTTTTCTGTATATAACTGGGAGTTACTGTGGAAAATAAGCAACAAATTAATTGTGTTAAAAGGAAAATAAGGTAAAAAATTAAAGCAAGCCAGGTTTGTCATAGCGTCACATGAACAGCTATTGAGAAATCCCAATACAGTTGTAAAAAGACTTACTGCTTTTAATAGCTTTGTTTTTACAACAATAAAATTTAAAAGAAAGAGTAAATATTGTTGATAGTGCTGTACATATTTCAGAATAACTTGAAACAAAATGGACAAAAAGAAGAGACGTTGAAAACGTGATCTTGAAAGCCACAATGCTGGAAATACAAAAAAAAAATCCATACAGCAATAAAGCATTTTACACTGTAAAGTAACTAGCAAGAAACAACAAAGAGAGGGTCAACACTCTAAAGCCAGGCATCTGATGGTTATTTTTAAGTAAAAGAGCCTGACTGATGTACATACCATCATGAAATGCTCTGAGCACAGCAGCATTGGGCAGTCAATAGCAATACGAAGATAAAATCCCTAACAACGTTTACATAGTCTTGGTACTGTAAGTAGAAAAAGGTTGTTAAAATATATTAAGGTGGTATTATTACTATTTTTGCTGTCCAGGCCTATGGTGCCTGAGGCTCTCCTAACTTCTGCTATACTTTTTAAAATCCTGGCTGCCTGCTGTGCTTCGTGGTAAATGGCAAAGCGTGAACACAGCTGTGAATACACTCACTGAGTCTGCTCTTTCCACTGCAGCTTCAAAGCAAATCAGTGCCTCCAGAAGGAGGCACACTCATGTTTGGTCCACTCAGTATGCAAGTTTTGTTATGATAAATCAATACCCTAGGTTCTTCCAGCACGAGGTTTGCTCTGTAAAGATCCTTCCTAGTCAAGGCCTGGGTTTTTTGTTTGTTTTTCTTCCTTCATGCACAGAAGTTATTCTGCAGTGCAAACAGAAATGTGAAAATGGCCAGGCAAGACATACTTCCAGAACAACTGCTCTATGCCCTGGCAAACAATAAATGAGTTAACAAATGACAGTCGTAAAATATGCACACTTCACTATGGTACATGCTTACTGATAAAACAGCTCAATAGAGAGAGGGATGGAGACAAGCTACCTGTACGGGCTTGACGATGTGGAACTGGCCATAAATTTTACGCATTTCTTTGAAACAAAAAACAGAACAACCATGGTCAACATTCAGACACAGGACGCCCGTGAGTGCTTTAAAAAAGATATTTACAGACAAATGTGTAGCTGGAGTTTCAGGTCAAGAAAAGTCACAACGGGCTGGCCAAGGACCGCGCTCCGAGCCGCGGACCAGACCCGAAGCCCACCGGCACCGCAGGAAGCCTCACCATGGACTTCACTGGGCCCTGGACAAGGCCCCCTGAGTTTTCGCACAGCATTTAGCTAGCCAGCTGAAAACCACACAAAAATGCCGTCTCGACCACATCCCGACATGTCGCTACGTTACATCTGTGGTTAAAGCCTGACGAGTATAAAAAAGCTACATACAGACAGGGGTATCTACGAGAGATCAGTTGGTATCCGTCAGTGAGAGGACTGGTCTGTCTCGGACCAACAAACTTGTACATCGCCTACCGTCCTGGGATAATTAGAACAAACAGCTTAGAAAAATAAGTAGAGTATCTGCAATTCTCTAAACTAGAACTTCACGTTTAGTTTTCCTGAGGTATTTGCTTCACTGAACAAGCCACGCTGAGAGCACGCGCGGGGCACGGGGACGTGTGGGGGGACCCTGGCTGCCGGGGACACCTGGTGCCCATGAGGACACCACCCGGTAGATGTGGTGTGGACACCAGCAGAAACACCAGGGGTCAAGCCAAGCTCTGTGCCATGTCCACCTCAGCACCAAACTGCTTTGGGCCTGTCTGCCGCCGCCGACCTTGGCGCAGCCATTGCCAGCAGCAGTCGGCACGGCAGCGGGGCATCAGGAGCGGGGCCTGAAGGCCCGCACTTGTCTCATAGCAGACCATGGATTTTCATGTCTGCCCTTACGGCTGGCACCCCTGCAGCCACACGGGTCCTCAGGGGTCCCCAGATGCAGGCCAGGCCCTCAGACCACACATGCTGGCTGGGAGGCGGGACACCAGGGCCGGGTATTTTTTCTTAAAACTCTTGTTGGCCTACTTTTGATTTTGCAGGGGTGGTTTGGATCAGTTCCCACTTGTCTGAGCTTCACTTCCCATCAAGGACGCAGACAAAAAAAAAAAAAGATTTGAAAGGTTTTAGCCCATTTCTAGGTTTAAAAACAAACAAAAAAAAAAACACACACAACACAATCAAGGATAATAATAAATAATGTATCTGCTGGAGAAGTAGTAACTAATACTGGTCCAACTCAGCAATAGCGAGGCAACAACCAATATGAAAAGCATCTAGCTGCAAGGTTAAAGCTGTGGAGGTTTTGTTTGTTTTGTTTTTTCCTTTTTCTTAAAGTGACATTAAAAAAAAAAGATCTTCACAGCAAAGATGCATCAAACGACCAATTGCTATACACAGGCTAGTCAAAAAGGATTTGTTCAAACTTTTTCCCTTATGATATTATATTGATATTTAATAGGAAAATAAAATACATAGACTTTTTGTCATTTGTATGCATTCATTTGCAAATCTTCTTACAAAAAAGGACCAAGCGCAGAAGTTGGCATTCACAAAGTCTATGCCATTTTTTTTTGTGTTAAAATCGGTATCATCTATACATTATCTTACAGTATTAACAACATCTATTTGTTTTTTTTTGTATGTTTGCTTGTTCTACCCATTGGGTAGGATATGTGCATAATATATTCAAGTTATACACAGCACCATACAAAGAAAAAAAAAAAAAGAAAGAAAAAGACAGACAACTGAAAAAGCACCATTTTAAGTGAGGCACAACAAAGGTGGGAGTTCAGGGCCTGACCCAACGCCCCCTGAAGTTGGCAGGAGTCTTCCTGCCAACGCCACCGGGCGTTGGGTCAGGCCCTCTCGAGTGCAAGGGGATTCCTATCTGCTCAGACCTGAACATGAGGCACCTTAGTTGCTTACAAACTACTGACATGCAAACCTCCTCAAAATTATAGCTAGCACGTACGTTGATAATTTATTAATAACCCTACCACAGCAGACAGACAAGCACGAACCAAGGAGAGAAAGGAAGAAGAGAGACAGCTTCGTCACCCACAAGATCCTACACATACCACGCCGTGTCAGAAAGCTCACATACCAAACCAGGTAAAATAGCAGCAGCAGCAGCAGCAGCAATACAGCAAAGAAATGACAGAGTCATCTCTGGCAGTAAATCACACAGAAGGGGGGATGTTGGAGGGAAGGGGAAGTTTCTAGGTTTCGAGTTTGTTTCTGTATTGATAACCAACAAAAAAAGGCAAGCTCTTTTAGCGCTGAAGCAGTACCAGCAATACCAGTTGCTTTTGTTCAGTCTGAAGCTGGAACGGGGAGACTACAGCAATGCAGAAGTCAAAGCCAGGAGAGTTTGCAACATGTCTCGATACAAAATCATGCTGTTTTTCCTTTGGAAGCAGGAGAAATGCAGTGGCCCTGAAATATATTTAATGCCAATAGCAGCAACTCTTTCAAGGGAACACCAGCAGGCTCGTACACCGTGTGCCTGGGGTGCCCACCGACGTGGCAAAGCACCTCATCCACACGGAGCCATCAGCAACGCTTGAAAGAGTTTGCTGGGAAGAGGCAACAGGGGTCCAACGCTGCTCACGGGGGCTGAACTGAGTGGTGCAGCTCCTGTGAATTCCCCAAGTGGAGCTGTACCAGTAAAAGGACATTTATTTATTTTTTTTGCTGGTGTAAGTGTGCCCAATGGGGCTTTTGCCAGCGTAGCAATGGAACCAGAGGTGGGGCTGAAGGTAACCTGCACCCCTGATTAACAAGCACAGACTGGCAAACTATTAAGTATAAAAAAAGTCTTACCAACCAATCTTTTCAGCTAGGCCATTCTCAAAACTTTAAGCTTCCGTTTCCTAATGAAACATACAGAACAGGAAATTCAGAGAGTTCGGCCAGGAAACCTCTGCAACTCCAACGCATCCCCACAAGGTTCTACAGGACCTCAACAGGTCTCAGACACTTCTGTAAGAGCCCCTCTTTCCAGGGACTTAAAACAATCAACATATTTGGGGCTAGTTTAGAGGAACAGCTGTAATGCACTGGTTGACAAGCAGGCAACAAAAGCCATTTATGTGTAACTAAATTCTTTATAACAGCATTTACCTAAAAAGCAAAGATGCAATCAAAAGCCAGCCTTCACCTGAACCCACTAGACATCACTTTGATCTTAGCATCAGCTAGGTCTGAAATAGCATGCTTCTGAGATCTCAGGGGTACATGAAGTACATTAAGTACATTTGCTTTGCTTACGTGATTACACGAGGTCTACATTTGTGTTGTCCCAAAAGCACGAGGACTTTTCAAAGCCCAGCCTAAAAAGAGAGCTGTTGGATGGAAGATGCACTACTGCGCTAGGTCACAGGAAAGAATTTCTACAGCACAACTCCTCAACCGATAAGAACAGGGCATGACATTTACAGGAGCGAGAAACAAATACTCCTCACGCCTCCAGCTGTTTGACAAATGACCTGTCATCGTTCCTGAGAGCACAATGCCATCTAGCATTTCTGAAAGGTGATTATGGAATAGTAATTAATATACAGATTATCCACAGATAGGACAGAGGCACAGTTTAGCATGCAGTATGTATGCACACACGCAAATGGACACAACTCAATAGTAATGACCAGAGAGAACATGGGGACAATCCTAAATATCTTGAAGTGTACCAGCAAACACATTGTTTAACCCTGGGGGGAAAAAAAATGCAAACAATTTTAGAACACCTATTTTCACCAGCATTCCACTTTCTTTTTCTTCCTGCAAAAGCAGGTTACCTTAGCTACAATGAATGCGCAGGGCTCAGTCAGCGGAAGGCTAGCAATGCGCCTTCCCCAGAACACAAACCTACAGACCAGGGTCTCAGTCTGAAGGTCTGACAGCTCGCTACCCAGCAGGGTTAGAAGCAGGGCTCCAGCAATGCCATTCAGCTTACACACAGGACGTTTTAGCAAGACAAATCTTCCTTCCCCTTCACTTCACTAAGAAAGCGCCTTCCTCCAGACGTGATGTCAGCCCGCTCCCTGCTCTCCCCTGAACCACATTCATAGAGGAAAAAAAAAGATAAGAGATATATATTTTTTAATTTCTGCAACACACAAATTCAGAGATTCGGGATGGCAGAAGCAGCTGCCAGCTGGTGGGAGAAGGGGGGAAAGCAATTAAAAAAAAAAAAAGGCACCACTCAACCCATGGTTCCTGCAGGAGCGTAAATGCCTTCCTCACTACCATGCTAAGCACCGTGAACCTGAACACTGCTCACGTCAATGGGCACTAGTTTTCGTATTCCTCATTCGTATCTTTAAGGCGATTTCACGTTCAAAGAGCCTGATGGCACAGCATTGCAACGAACCCAGCCCCAATCAGGCCCAGCACACAACAAGTAGAGCTTAGTGGCAGGGCGAAACCTCTTTTCGATGGCTACACCCTGCCTTCCCCAGCCCTGCAAGATCACAGGAGAACACACTGCAAACGGGGCACAGTTAGCACCAAGAAGGGACCCATGCCAAGCCACTTAAGGGATTAATTAACTTTTGTGGTAGGTAAGAGAAGTCATAATGCTTTATTTCTTAAAGGTATGTTTAAAAAAATACACCTGTTAGCCTGAAAATTTCTGAAGTGGGGACACGGGAGTGAATCTGGGGCAATACTGGGCAACGACCAGGAGAGGCAACCAGAATTCAGGCTGATACGATTCATCAGATAGCAAACCGCCCAGGTATTACGTGTTTATGTGCATGATGCACATAAAACAGAACACCAGTACGGAAGTGTAATCCACGTGGCTAACTCTGCGGTGCTTCCTGAAATCTTTAATAATTTACAACGCTGCATTTGAGTGGCTGTGGAATACTGGATATTCGCAAATGGAAATTTTCCATAAACACTGTGCAGAATTAACTGTATTCAGAGAATACCAACTCCTAAGCCCGTAAAGATTAATAGCACTATTTAATTTTTATATTCTTTATTTTACTGTTCTGGGGCATATTCTCTCTCACTACAACAAAAAAGAACACACACCTCCATAAAGTTACCCTTTTGCTGGGATCAAAGATCACCAATATTCATTCAAAAACATTGTATTTACCCTCATAAGAGGCCCCCAGACAAAAGCAGCGGATGGCCCGCTCACCTGCGGCAAGCACCAGTGACAAGACTTTCATTGCTGCTGGGAGTACTGGCTGCACGTGAGCTTTGGACAGCAAAGCATGAGGAGAAGACAAAGACGGAGGAGGAAATGCAACCATGGGCATGTATTGAGTTCCTTTCTACAGAATGGGTGGAACAGCTCACATTTTCCATGCACAAAAAAACTTCCTCGGTCAAGAAAAATTGAGACAACCGTGCATGCATCATACCCAAGAATATGAATGGGAAGTGCATAAATTCACCGGCATGCTAAGATGCCAACAGGTGGCAAAGGGCTGTCTTCAAAGCAGGTATATTCCCCAGAGGTGGCTTTGAAGGTAACTTCAAGGCTCACCTCTGTGAGATCTGCACGTGGGGAGAAGTCGGTATCCAGGTGTGCCCAGACAGGATGACCGAGTTCCAGCTGTTCTCACCTAATGGTTTTTCGGCTAAATAACCCACACTGAGGCAACAGCAAGGGGTCCGAGTAGGCACAAGCATCATCTGGCCAACAGCTCACTTCCAACGCACAAAAGTCACTGAAGACCAAAACCAACATTTGCTGAGTTTGCTTTCCGTTTGCTTAATTCACCTAAGGGATTACGTTCATCCGCAAAAAAATTAAACAACTTTTATTCCCAGGAACTAGATGCGACGAGAGCCCCAGCTGACTGACAGCCGCCTAGTCTTCTCCTGAACACCCGTCCCGTGGGGCTGAGCGTGGAAAAAACGAGTCCCGTCATAGCCTCTCCCGTGCAGTAACACCTAACCTAAGAGGCAGCGTTACTCTGCATTACCGGGGTGACTCAGACCAAGGAACAACTACAGAGACAGGTGAGGCTGCACACCCAGGCTAACAGTTAGGCAAATTCTAACCTAGCACAAAACCGAGTTAGCTCATGAAGAAACCGATCCACGCCGAGGCCCGTAAAACACGCACACACAAAGACACGCGCTCTGTTTTGGCATCAAAACTCTGCATAGATCAAAGACTCGCTTCAGGTGCCAGAGCCTTCAGGTGCCAGCCTCCAGCCCAGGAAGCCGGCACAGGGCTCCTGCCCGCTGCCAGCGGCCGAGCACAGGGCATCGGGAGCAGGGAAGGTGAGAGATCTTAAAGTGAAGAGTCTGCAACACGCACACACACGTATATATATTAGAAACTATGCAAACTAGAGACTCTACGGGTTCTTACTTTTAAGTCCATTTCCAAAATGCATTTTAAGTGCAAGTTGTGCTTTTTCATGTGCTTGTGCTGCCACTACCACCATTCGGCTGCCTGCCAGTGCTGCGTTTGCTTCCACACAGAGCCAGCCAGGGAAGAAGCACCCCGCACCCCGCTTCACCAGCGGGTAAAATCTTCCAACTGCTTTTAAGACCAGCACGACAAAACCAGGGCTTACAGATGCTTAGCCAACACGTCAGCACCCTCCATCCATCGCTGGCAGGGATGCTGCAGAAGGCAGCACCGCCGCCAGCTCTCGGTACTGCTGCGGAAACTGCACGGGGGCTCCAGCTACGAAGGCCCCTTCGCTTCAGCAGGCTGGATCTCCAGGACTGAATTTCAGTATCTAGAAGATGGCAACGGAGAGCGGAAAGCACAACAGAGCCTCACGTATTTTAACAGCATTGCAGGGGAAAAAACCCACCTTGCATTTTTAAACGATTTATTGCATAATGTCATGATATGTGACTAGATACACTTCAGGCTACAGGGAGGACAAAAATCTCTAAAACCTTAAGTACTGGTGACACTGCGTTATGAAAAGGAAAAGAACGGCAGCACTTTGTTAGAATCAGTACAAATTAACACATCTGGGCTCTTGTTTTGCCTTTTACGAAACAAAGAGTCTAAACTGCAAAATAGCTAAACCCTAAGTGATGGAAAATGCTGGCATGTCACATCTGCCTTCTTCCATCCAAAAGTCTCCAAGACACTTCGTTGACGCGCTGTTACTTGGATGCAAATTATTGCAAAGACAACAAGTTAAGTGTCCCTGTATTTCTTGATTTGGGTAAGTCAAGAGATGTTAGGCTAAGTCCTGTCCCCTTTTTCTAGCAAAGCTGGGGGGAGGGGGGCAAACTCCTCCAGATCACTTCTGGGGCTCCATCATTATTCCACAGGTGAAAAGACAACATATAGAAGAACTTCACATAAAACAGTTCCCTCATATATATTTTTAAAACATTAAGATAGTGCAACTTTTTAAAACACATTTATCACAACACAAATTAATTCCTTGCATTCATCTAAGTTCTCAACTTTATACCTTGGCACACAAAACAGGAATTTTGATTCATATTTTAAAAAAAAATGCACACCCTGGGAGAAAAAAAAAAGCAAACTGGCCAATTCTTCCCCCATTTATCTAGCAAAACCTTCTTCTTTCTGCCATTCAGTGAGTATAAAACAGGCTACACAAGCCTCATTTCTGTGCTAAGTTTACTTTTAGAATTAAATAATTGAAATAGTTTATTAAAAAAAAATAATATATCCCCCCCTCCCCTGAAACACTGCTCGTAGACAAACTGAATGGAAGTTTGTATTTCTTTCGATCTGCTTTGCATGCAATTCCCCTGAAAGGAATCAGAAACAAAGAACTGGTTTGCACGTTTGGTTTTACTAAGTTGTACCACGTGAAATGTAACAACATTGTGCACCGGAGCACGGGGGTCTTCCTCCGCCGCCCTGCTTGGATCTCTTGTCTTCAGTTCAAATGCACCTGGCAGAGTGACTCAGACCAGGTTCCCTGGTTTCCGGTCCTGGCCTTTGCTGGGGACAATTGTGCTCTCTGAATTGTTCTGCTGAAACTGAAGTCTGCTCCCCCTCTGCGAGGGAGGAGGCGCGTTGCTGTGCTGGTGATGGAAAAAAGAGGAGCCTGGGTAGTGCCCCATGACCTCGCTGTACGTCGGGGGTGGTCCTTCCATCCTTCCATTACTGCTGTAGTTGGTTGCACTTATGCCCGAATTGCTGCTTGGTGGGCAGGGGCCCCCATTGTACATCGAGATGTCTATCAAGTCGCTATCAAAAATGGTTCGGTTGGGCGGCGCCCTGACAGATTCCCGGTTGAGCTCCATCTGCTGCTCTGGGTCCCGGAGCTGCAGGGTGCACGGGCCTTGGTACGGCGGCGGCTCTTCCCCGTCCGAGAGGGAAATGGTCGGAGGAAGGTCGATCTCATGCTGCATGTAAGGGTAAGTGGGCTGGAAGCGACTGAAACGGTCCCGCTGCATAAAGGATGGGGCGGTAAACCTGTCCCTGGACCTTGGAGCATACATAATCTGCAACGGGAAGAGAGAGACACGTGCCTGAGCGGGTTCTCCCTATTCCAGAAGAACTGAGAACATGGAAAATGCTTCTCTTTGTCACCGATCTTAGAGGTTTAATCCAGCATATATTGTGCTCCCACGTGCGTGCATGTGAAAAAAGGGGTAGGAGTTGCAGGAAGGATCTAACACAAAGATATTTGAGAGCAGTTTCACAAAGGAAGGCCGAGATCCTACACGGCTCCTTCTGACGTTACAGCATGCAGAGCTGAGATCAGACAATTCTGCTTCTGTACAGAGGAAACACTTGAAATTATTTTTCTCTCTGATCTTCGCAATTAATTAGTTCTGAGGAAATGAAACGTCCCAATGCTGAACTTCAGCTGCAGCTTGAGCCTCCCCATCCTACTCCAAGGAAAAGCAACCCCCCACATTATCAAAGAACTCAGATGGCTGCTTTAAGTACATTTTGTGAAGGTCCAGCATATCTCACGCCTTCACTACAAGAGCAGATCAGGTGTCCTCCGCCCCCTCAGTTCTCAGCCAGACCTCAGCCTCCCAGGGAGACTTCTGCTCTGGGAGTGGAAAAAATGTCTCTGGCATATTAAGCACTGGAGAATGTCAGGATTTACAAGAGGAAGAGTTTGAGATAGCTCCTCATGGAGTATCTATTCCAGATCTGGACAGACACACCAGCTTCTTAGACCCAGATCTATCAAGTTGCTCTTTTCGTTTCTGGGTCCACACAGGGTCTTCATCCCCTGACCCCACACATGCAGTGTCTGCTGCCACGAAGATTCAGTTGGACATAGGAGAGCTGTGCCACCACACAGGACAATGAGTGGCAATGTCTGTGGCTAGCCAGAAGACAGGAAACACTGCTAACAGAGAATGTGCTGTAAATCTGGGAAAAATACAGGGGGCAGAGCAACAGGCCTCCCAGATTCCATGGAAAACTCAAATTACCAAGCCACTGCATGTCACTTGTCTGTGAATACCCACTGTGCTACAGGGAGCTGCTGATGGAGATGAGGCGTTGTGTAGCTAGAGCTTCATTCTTTTAATTAAAAAAGTCTTAGACATTTACCGAATGCAATTTGAGACAGGTTCCATGTGAATCTGGCTCTTGATCTACACTGAAAAGGCTTTCTTTACTTAACAGATGTATGTTTTGAGAGGAGGCAAATATACATAACGAAAAGGAGGAAAGCCAAAGATAGTAAGAAGTCTGACTTTACCTCTGAAGCACCCTGGCGCGATACCGAGCTTTCTGAAGGCCACAAGCACCCTTCCTGGAATGTAGAAGAAAACAACAAATGAGAGAAATCAACAGATCACAGGACAATCCTAACTTGATACCAAAACTCTTACAAGCAATCCGCTTCTAACAACTGGTCATCTGCACCTGGAGAAGTTATCTGCACCTTCTTCCTTTTGAGAACTAGAGCAACCAGCGGCTCTGCCTCCCATCAAGCCGAGCTCAGTGTGCTGGTGAGGTGCTGAGGTGCGTGGCAGCACGCGGGGACAGCAGGAGGCAGTTCAGCCCTCGTGTGCTGAGCTGGTACCCGTCACCTCCCAGCTGGCGGTGAGGCCACGTCAGCAAGGGCAGCAGGTACGACGAGGCTTGTCTTGGCGGCGAGCATCCAGATTACACGCAGGAGTCAGAACAGTTCACAACAAAACCTGACGTCTGTAACGTCAGTGAAGTGACGTTCACCGTAAACCCCGGAAAATCCTGGTCAAACCTGCCAGTTGCCTAATTCCCTGCGGTAATGAAACAGCTGAGGTTTCAGCCACTGGTTCCCCCCCCAGCCACTTCCCCAGCCGCCTTCTCAGGCCACAGTATTTTCTCTCTCATGCCCTATAAGTCTGTTCCCTGTAAGTCTGTTCTGATACCATACCAACGCCCAGGGCTGAATAAAAAGCCAGAGAAAAAATTGTCAATATGGGAAAAGAGCTTCAGGTATATTGTTATTTTTCTTCTCAATTTTTTTTAGAGTCCCAATAACTACTGCAATTAATTTACCTTATTGGAAAATTTCACAGCTGAGAAGGACACGTCAGAGAGACTGTAAAGGACAGAACTGATTTTTTTTTTCACTGTAATTATCTGGTCATGAGCATTGTCTTGGTGCTAAGTAAAGTTTCATGATGCTATAGACAAGAAATTTCAGGAGCAGGAAAGAAAAGGCATACTGCCCCAAAAGCATTACCCTGTATAGCCTACCATCAAATCCTACCGTATTGCTTTTTCTCACCATAGCATCTTTGAACATACTTCAGATGTAAAAATAGACCTAACTGGACATTCAGCACGGCACTCAGAGACCAAAAGCTGTCTGTGATCTTGTCAGGAGAGTCCAGCACAGAGGAAAGCTGCTCTAAGAGGAATCTCCCACAGGATTCAGCTGTTAAGGGAAATGCTTCGAATAACAAAGCTGGTCAATCACTTCTCTTCTGTAGCTGCAGAGAGCAGATATAGAAGGCTGACAATTGCAATTATTTACAACTTCCTTTTGCAGGTATCCCCACTCACAAAGGCCTGATATGAAGGACAAATCTTGGGTCAGTTCGTATGCTTCAGTGGCTATATAAGATTTTGTCTACTGCAGAAATTTTAGCTGTGTAACTGTAGTGGTTCAAATTATGAGTGTCCACCTTCCTTTCCACCTCTCCATCACCCAGATGCCCTCATTTTGTAACACCTGAGGTTGTACTTGCACAATTAAAGACAAGCAAGCTATCAGTAGCTGGCCAAGCAGGCTACATACTACATGCACGTCACATGCAGCCCAACAGCAGGTTCCTTCAAGTGATGCCTTACAGCAGGATCGTGTGTAGCTGCTCCCCATGCCGAGGGGGAGCGGGACCTGCGCGCCGTGCCTCAGCGCCCAGACCTGAGAACCAGCCCTGGAACCAGCAGCAGCCTGACAGAAGACTGGAGTTGCTGTGTACCTCGGAGATCCTTAGGATGCAAGGATGTGTAACACACGGCCTCTGTGACGGTGTGTCCTACAGCCCACCTGCAGCTACCACCTTCCTGGAGGTTTTCTGGGGAACGACCAGCAGGCTGCATAAGTCATTCGGCAACAGCCACCCCCCAGTGAGATCCCTCTCCTATGAGCCAAACTCCCCAGGCAGATGGATGGTAGCACATGCTTGGCACGCCCGTGTTTTGAAAACGCCGTGCTCACACTCCACGCACAGACCCACCGCACGCGCACCCAGGCTGGCCCAGTCCCATGGTGGGGGAGGCTCCCATCCCCACGGCAATAAGTCCCGGCCAAGTGACCCAATAAAAGAAGAGGCACCGCACTCTTACTGAGATTCTTTCTTAATGCACAGACAAGTCTGAAAATGAACAGCGAGAGAAGCAAGGAGAAAGGAAAGGAGCTGGCAGACACCCGTGTCTCTGGCACTCAGCTGTAAAGGAATCCTCGAATCCTGGTAGGAAAAGAACTTTTTGTACAGTGCCTTGCAGTGAGCAAGGGCTCTCCTACACTGAAAGGAGAGCAGAGCAAGATGACAATATGGGAAGAAGGCGGCAGAAGGGGGACAGACAACAAAAGACATAGAATCATAGAATCATAGAATATCCTGAGTTGGAAGGGACCCTTAAGGATCATCAAGTCCAACTCTTGACACCGCACAGGTCTACCCAAAAGTTCAGACCATGTGACTAAGTGCACAGTCCAATCTCTTCTTAAATTCAGACAGGCTCGGTGCAGTGACCACTTCCCTGGGGAGCCTGTTCCAGTGTGCAACCACCCTCTCTGTGAAGAACCCCCTCCTGACGTCCAGCCTAAATTTCCCCTGCCTCAGCTTAACCCCGTTCCCGCGGGTCCTGTCACTAGTGTTAATGGAGAAAAGGTCACCTGCCTCTTGACAACCCCTTACGAGGAAGTTGTAGACTGCGATGAGGTCTCCCCTCAGCCTCCTCTTCTCCAGGCTGAACAGGCCCAGTGACCTCAGCCGTTCCTCGTACGTCTTCCCCTCCAGGCCTTTCACCATCTTCGTAGCCCTCCTCTGGACACTCTCCAACAGTTTCATGTCCTTTTTATACTGTGGTGCCCAGAACTGCACACAGTACTCGAGGTGAGGCCGCACCAGCGCAGAGTAGAGCGGGACAATCACCTCCCTTGACCTACTAGCGATGCCGTTCTTGATGCACCCCAGGACACGGTTGGCCCTCCTGGCTGCCAGGGCACACTGCTGGCTCATATTCAACTTGCTGTCTACCACGACCCCCAGATCCCTCTCTTCTAGGCTGCTCTCCAGCGTCTCATCGCCCAGTCTGTACATGCAGCCAGGGTTTCCCCGTCCCAGGTGCAGGACCCGGCACTTGCTCTTATTGAACTTCATGCGGTTGGTGATCGCCCAGCTCTCCAACCTGTCCAGATCCCTCTGCAAGGCCTTTACACCCTCATTTGAGTCCACAACTCCTCCAAGTTTGGTGTCATCAGCAAACTTGCTCAAAATACCCTCTATTCCTACATCCAGATCATTTATAAAAATATTGAAAAGTACCGGCCCTAAAATGGAGCCTTGAGCCTTGAGCATTAAGCATGCCAATGCTTAATGATGAACGGTTCTGTGGGGTTTATATTTATATGTATTTGAAGGATACTACAAAACAGGAAGATTATTTATGCTTAATATCATGTCCAGCAGCTAAGAGAAAAACTGGGAAATCAATAAAAACTTAACACATTGAAGCACTTGGCTGAATCTTACTCTGATCTTTGCCTTCTGTAAGTACACCCACTCCCTCCATAAGGTGGCACCTGCCTGGACAAGAGAACTCCATGCAAACAAGCGCCTGCCCCCATCTAGCCAATTTTGGCCTTTCCAGCCACCCTGCCTTCCTGGAATCACTGCACCTACCGCAGCAGATTTACCATCTACCTTCCCCAAGTCTCCATCCGAGGAAAACCGTCCATCCCAACGCCAGGCAGGACGTTTTCTTATGGGGGTCATACGTCACGTACCTGCTTCTTGTGCGTAGCTGGTAGCCAGCCCTGGCCCCTTCAACTTGCTCCTTCTTAGACTACAAGTCTGCAAGTGTGAGCTCCAATACTTATACGTGCCTACGCGTTCAGTCCCTGCGTTGTAATCATTTTTAACATCGCTAGGCTCTGGAATGAACAAGGGTATGAGTCTTCATGGTAAATCCTAGCTCCTACAAATAATGCCGGAGCGAGCAAAATCTGACGGCTGCAGCTATGTCTTTTGCTGACCTTAGCTGTTCCCGGGCTTCATGACAACGTACAGAAATAAATGTTGTGATTAGGTTTTGAAATAACAGCGTCATTTAATAAATCCAGCTGGGCGATTACTTAATTATCTCGTGGTAATGATCATTTACGTCAATGTTTAGAACTTAGGAGACTGGATAAACCCACGATAACTTGCTTAATTTATATTTTACAAAGATCTACAGCCTTTAGAATCAAACAGTTTAGGAAGATGACTTTTAAAGCCACTTTTAATCACTGAGCTTCCTGGAGAACACGCTGTCATCCAACCTCCATGGTTCACCATCAGCACACTGACAGACAGGAGGAAAGAGACTTACTGGAAGACTTTTAACTGAAGATTATTTTCAGGTAAGAATGTCTGCTCAGTAAGAAAAACTTCTCAAACTGCAATGAAGCAAGAACGACCCATGCAATCACAAATTTGCTTATTTACTGACTCCCTTAAGGAAGAGTTTCTTTTTTTTTTTTTTCACTTTTTAGTTTTTGACAACTAGAACTCTGCCTGAAATGGTACTTCCTGGGAAACAACTCAGTTTTTCACTCTCTGAAATGCACTTATGGGTATTAAGAATTTTCCTCTCTTCCCCCTAACTAAACTTAATTTTTACACACATATATATAAGAGTGAAAAAATATATAAATAAAAAAATACCCCTCTCTTTTTTGCAGGTGAAGTGTTTCAAATGGCAGTGTAGTTTCCGATTCTGGCCCTAGGTGGCAGTGACATATTACAGCACATTTAACCAGTGCCTTACTCCAGAACTCAACACAGGTGCGTTCCTCCCTGCCCGTTCTCAGGTGATGCAGAGCATCACAGCTCTGGAGATCACAACACTTTCCCTCCCAAACATGAGCAAGGCAAAACTACTGCCCTGTCCCTAACAGAACGACAAGAGCAAGACCGCTCCTTCCTTTATAAGCTTTTTCCCCCCCAAGGGCAGGAAAGGTTACAGCATCTTGCAGAATGGCACAGTACCAGCAAGAAGTTCAAGAGATTAGTCAGAACTCTCACTCTTATTCTGCCTCCTGACATTTACAGTGCTTATTTCCGTTACTTGATGCTTTAAAGTCTTTATTTCCCCAAGCTCACAGCACTTTGCCACCTGAAGTAATCTTCATTTCACGGAAGCGAAGGAAATACATGTTACTATGCTTCCTCCTTGATTTGGAGATGAAGCAAGCTGCCCAAGGTGACACACTGAGTCAGTAGCCGTCAGGAGCCAGCGCTCCTCGCTTCTAGCCCTACCTGCAGACTTGCTAGATGATGCTGCCCTTATTAAAGCTGTTCTGACTTTTTTGTGGTGGACTTCAAAGAGCAGCAGCTGTCCCTCCTGGCAGGAGGAAGGAGAACGCGGTGCGCGTCCCGTTCCTGTGAGCTGATGCCTGGCGCAGGGGAAGAAGTCTGGCCAAGCCGGGTGTTCTCACCACCTACGCTCCCTCCTGGCCACCGGCTGGGCTCTTGTTGACACCAGGATTTTCTTTCCTTTGCACGGTTCAGTAAGAAACTGAGAACGGGTGGGTCGGCCATGTCAGCAGGGAACAGAAACAGCAGTGCTAACGCTGGTGGGGCAACAGGCGAGCCAAACATTTGCCACCTCCAAAAAATCCATGTAGCTGTCAATACTGCCGAGTGTTTTCTCTCGCCCTCCTGCTTTTCCACTTTCCTTCTGAAAGAGCTGTTCTAGGCAAGAGCTCAGTGCTCTGACAGCCGTGCTGCTGCATCTCAGCACTCTCAATGCTGGCCCCAGCGTGAGCTGGGCAGCTCCAGCAGCGACGCTGCCCCCATTTGGGAGGCAGGGCCATGGGAGCTGGTCAGGGCACGCATCCTGCGTGATGGACGCGGGCGCTCTGCTGCCGGGAGCGGGACTGGGGCAGCCCAAGCATTTGGTACTCCTTCAGCATTGATTTGTAAGAGAACAAGACGTAAAGAGAGAAGCCGCCAGGATGGGAAGAAGGAATCAATTTAGCAACATCAGAAGCTCATTAAGCGCCTCCCTGCAAGTCACTTTGTTAATCAGCTTTCCCTCAGCATCCCCCTGGAAATCACGGGTGATGACACCCCGAGTTAATCACCAGAAAGCAAGATTTATCTTGGTTTTGTCCCAGCGAGGAAAAGACTGCGCTGGCAGCCGCACGTACCTCCCCTGGGACGCCAGACGGTCGTACCCCGCGCGCAGACGTGCCACACGGCTCCATCCCAAAGCCCTCGGCGCTGCCAGTAACATCCCCGACCCCACCGGAGAGGAGGCATTTCTCCACCGATGGAGCCCCAACCCCGTTCCCGGTCCGCTCCACCCCGCACAGCCTTTGGTTGCCCCTCCGAGCCACGTGCCAACGCTGGTGGGTTGGCCAGCAGGGGAAAATGTTCAATATTTTATGCAGAGAGACACAGACACCACTTGGTACCACGCGTCCTCACTTCGGGTCGCCACTCAGGCCAGCACAGCAGTGCCCAGCTCACAGCTGCCTCCCCCAGACCTGTATTTCTGCTGATATTACAACCGGGGTTAAATTCTGCCAAAGGCAGTGTTTTAAGGGTTCGTATTTTTAATATACACACCGGGAGGTGGGGGGCTTGCCCTGGGAGGTGAAGCAGCATCCTCAGCAGCACCTCGACAGGAAAACCCAGTATTTCTGAGCCCTCAGGAGACTGCCGTGGCCCAGCTGTGGGCTGTTTAAGGCCTCAGCGCACTAATCACGGTAATAAAATACAGAGAGAGCAGGGAAAAGATTGGAAGGTGGTAAGACCCCAGAAGGGATAAAAAGGAGGAGAAAACAGAAAGGGAAAAAAAAATAAAAAGCTAGAGTGGAACTGATGGCCACACAGAAAAGCACGGTTACAACAACTGCATTTCAGCATGTATTTGTTGAAGACTAACTCACATATTTTCTGGGATCAGCCCCTTTTCTGCCCTTGGAGTGGTGCTCACACTTGGGATTCTGGTGATATTTCATCTTTTTTTAATACTCCCATTTCTGAACAATGAGAATTTCAACCTCGAGGCCTTTCTTATTTATTTCTAAATAAAGAAGGAAGTTCAGCCAGATGAAGAAGTAACCCACAAGCACGTAAGCACATGTTGCATCTCATTATTTCAGAGGCCTGACCCCACAAGTTTTACAGGTGTGAGGCTGGCGATAAAGGCAGCAGAGAATTCACCTGTTAATTTCTGTTGCACTTATAAAAAGAAGCAGAATAAATGAGATTGGCAGTGAGTGAGGTGGTCTTCAGGCAGCTGCAGCTCAGCTGTCAGAAGGCACCCTCACCCAGGAACAGGACAGGCTTGAGAAAAAGGCACAGGCACGGAGGGGGACAGAAATGAAACAAAAACAACAAAAAAGGCCCATCTGAATAAGAAAGGACAGATCCTGTCTCTGGCTATGCCTCTGCAACCTCGGTCAGGTTCCCTGCAGGAACCAGCCGGTTCATTTACTGGTTTGGTTTAAAACATACTGCTGGACTTCCCCTGTTTTCGTTCACCATTTCTCTACCAACAAAAGGCCTGAGTCAGAATGACATTCCCTCTACGCATTAGTGGTTAATAAACATTCAAATCCATTTTCAGAGTCTGCACACCACAAAAAGCCCGCTCCCTTGGAAGAAAACCCACTTCCCATCAGCACTCGCATGCAGACCAAGCCTGCCTGGTTAAAAGGCAGATGTATTTTACAAGGCACAACCTCCCCTGCGCCTTACAGCGCATGCTGCCTGTTCACCTTCTGCGATCCACTCCGCCTCGGGCAGCGGGACTGGACTGGTCATTTCCAGTTTCCCATCACCACACTAATGCGTCCGTTTCCTGCTCCTCACGCACCATGCGCTGCTTCTACGGTTTGCGCTGCGAACAGAGCGCGGCTAGTTTCCACCAGCATTTCCTTCTGGTGTCTAAGGCAAAGGAAAATTCAAAACCGTTTGCTGTCTGACCTCAGAGACTGCTGAAGGTCTCTTCCCCGCACATCTGACCTTTTTAAAGAATGGCTTCAGCTTATCAGAAACCGAGATGAGTAACAGCGATGACAAACCCACACCGGACAGTTTTCGGAAGAATTAGTAACCACTTCTTGCCAACCCATTACCAATTCCCACGAAGTCCTCACTTGACTTCGATCATCGGTACTTACAAGGGTGCCATCAAACTGAAACTGAGTCAGTGTTTTAAAAATGATTTAAGAGCAGTTTTGGATACTAAAGCGGCTCCCGAGTCCCCAGTGTCAAATCCGACGTCCTTATTTGCAAGAAGATAATGTTTCCTCCCTGGCTTCCAAGAGAGAAGGCGCCGCTCACTCTAATAACAGGCAGTACTAACGAACCATACACAGGAAAATAATGGGTTTCTTCGTGCATTTGACAGCTCGCTGCCATTTTAAAAGATTTGTGAAGATGAAAATGTGTTTCCTTTATCTCAAATCATGTCATTTTAGCTACTTGTAGCAATTATAGTTAACACTTTTCAGACAAAAGCGTGTCCATTTCAAAAAAAATCTCAAATTAATCTAGTCAATTTTTCCAGCCCAAAAGTCCACAAGGTTTCACAAGCTGTAGTTTCATCTGTAACTAAATTAGAGCTCTACACTCCTGGTTATCAGATCGATGGGCACCAAGGCTGCCTCCTCTCGAGGAGATGGCTCCTCTCTTTCCTGCACAGCCTCCGAGGTGTAAGAGTTAGTCACCTCAGCGAAAGAGTGTTAAAAAGCAACCGGTTTTCAGCCAGATTGGCTCCCTGAAGCATCACATCATGTCCCTGTGATACGGAGCACAAAGGAGGAGGTTGAAACACACAACCAGGATGGAAAGAAGGGTAAGACAGTGGACTGAAGAGTGGTTTAAACTATCATGGGACTGTGCCTTCCAGTTAGTCTTTTTTTTTTTTTTTTGACAGCTGTGAAAACAGCCATGTTGCCAGGAATTCAATCCAGGATTCAAAGCATCAAGAAGCTACACCCAGCTCATCCCACCCAGCAAACTTTTCCTCACGAGGCAAGTTACGAGCCCCTTTACTGCTGGGTTGACGTGGGACAGCCTTGGAAAATCTAGATGGAGATTCAGCCTTAAGCCTCTGGCTCTCTAACAAGAGATGTTAGCCACTCCAGGCCCTAGAGAAGGATCACTTTCCTGGTATTTTCTTGCTGCTCAAATGAAACAAACACAGCATTCTCCTGGGCAGCTACTGGTCTGGTGTTTTGGATCCAGCAAACTGTCACTGCAGCTCCACAAAGCAGTTAACAGTGGTAAAACTCCAAGATACCAGTAAATACACGAGAAGTCACAACACAAGCGTCAGTTCTTCATACCCCAGGTGATCTCCCTTTACTCCCCTTCCATTTCCCCTCACACCACACAGCAGCTGCTAACAGGATGCCACAACTGCACTTCCAAACACAAAATGACAACACGCTACGTAGAGCATAGCAGGGTCTAAGAATACTCAAAGGCAGCAAAATTTAAGTTTACATTCTAATTTTTTCCACTGACAAGTCCAATGACAGCAGAGCTAACTCTAGGAAGTACTGAAGCTAACATTGGAAGTTTTTCAGAGTTGTGCGTATCAGAGCTTCTCTGCAGGCTTGGGTGCAGACGAGTACAGCACGAGGAAAAGGGATTTGGTAGAAGGGTTCGTACTCACCGTCTGCAAGGTTTCTTCCTGTCTTCTGCTTTGGCTCTGCCGGTTGATGAAAGAGCGTGTCGAGAGTTTGTAATGGTTCAACAAGCAGATGATCACTACCACCATAACAGTTATAACCACAATTATAATGATGATTTGAACAAACTCCAGTTCAGCTAAAACAAAGAAGAGGAAAAAAAAAAAGTCAGTCAAAGACAGAATGTAATTCATCAAAGGAATAACCCGCAAACACTCGGTATTTCATCGGAACTGTTGCTGTCCATCTTGCAAAGTTTTGCAAAGAAAATGATGTCCTAAAAAGTATGAAATGTTTCACTTTTTGGCATTGCTCATCAATCAGTATGAGTGACTGCAGGTCTAAGTTGAGAAACTTCTGGGTGATCCTTCATCGCCTCCTTTACAGGTAATAAATTCTTCAGCATAAACAATCCCATTGGTTAACAAAGAACAACACTTATTTTAAAAGCCACCTGCGACACCGATAGAGGCCAGAGGGCTCTGTAAGCTTCAAAGCAGAAGTCATGGAGAAAGGACCTGGGACACTGCATCTAGTGCTTCAGCGATTGCTGTTCTGCTGCTGGACTCAAACAACAAAACAAAAAAATCAGGAAGACTACGGGAGGGAAGGCTTTTCTTAATTTGTATCAGCTACATCATGTGAAGACCTCAGTCAAGCTGCAAACAGCCTTTTTCTCCTTTTGGATCTACACCAAGTGCTGTTTTTAATTACTTACTTCTCTCCAACTAGAGTAAAATTAACTTTTCCAGGACACTCCCATTCAACGAAACGGCTAAAAAAAGAGTTCTGGTACTCAAAACCAAGACATGTGCCACCATGGGTAAAAAGAAACCAGGGTCTTAGCTGTCACAAGAGATACGATTACAATGAGCGCTGGCAGAGCCCATCACCTTATCAAAAGTCCCGCCTATGCAGAAATACTGAGTATATTTAGAAATGAGTGGCCCGCAGTCACTCTTGCACCCTTCCAGCTCTACTGGAGCAGCACGGCTGAGCAACGTAAGGGAAGAAATTGCCCTTTGGAAGTTACACAGTCGTAGATATTCCTATGGAAACTGCGCTGCTCACTGGGGATGCGCTCATCTTGAGAGACAACTCCAGTCAACGGGAGGAGGTCTCTGGTTGTTACGCAGGTAAGAAGCAAAGCAGCAGCAGAGTTACTCAGTTCTCAGCGCTTTGCAAAAATGCCACTACTTCTGAGCACCAAAACGTGAATTTGAGGGAACCGATATCAAATTCCTGTTTTGAAAGGCCAATGGGAAAAGAAAGATACCAGAAAAAAAGAATAAGAAAGCCAAAGCAAACACCAGAGAAACAAGCCTGTTCTCTCTTATCTCCTACATTTGTAGTCATCCTCGCCCTCCTGTGCAATACCAGTAGCTGAAGGTTACGCAAACACAACTATGAAGCCGAGCTAGAAAAATGTCCTTCACGCACAAAATGCAAAACCACCTGTGGCGGAGCTGAAGGAAACCCCAAGGCGGTTTCATTATTCTCGGACTCCTTGCAACCACTGTGACCACCACCGCTTAGAGATGTTTCCTTAGTCAGCACTTTGCTCTGCTTCTACTATCGGCCCCAGATCAGCAACGGCCGCTTTTTTCCTGAGTCACCACAGATGTCACCACCAAGAGATCCAAAGGCAGGAAGCACAGGAATCAATTAAAAGCAACCCCCCAAAACAGTGTTGAACTACAAAATCATTTTTTCCTGGCTCAAAGGCACAGGACAGAGGCTTGCCACAGCTGACAACCACTGCAATTCAGATTCTCTGGCTACCGAGCACCAAAGAGCTTTTCTACCCCAAACCCTTTTATTCCCCGCTTGGGTCCACGCAATACTTCAGACTGGAAGTTGAGGGACTGTTGCTAAAGGGCACCATGCAAAGCGAGCAATGTTGATTTAGGCTTTCCTAGAATGCAAAGATCACTGGAATGACATGTTGCTTCTGTATCTGCCAAGGGCACAGCCTTCGAAATTTACGGAGGTCCCAGCGTTTCGGCGTTAGGGGACAGCACCCCTCCTTTGGGAATCAGGGCTGCCAGCGTTTCCCTCCGGCGAGGGGAGGAATCACTCGGAGACGTTGGGCTAAAGCGTGAACGTATTGGAATCGCAGGAGGATTTTCCAAGCTCAGTGCTGCACTGCAAGCACGAGAACGCCACAAAGCATCCTGCTGACGTTCAGGAGGAGGGGAAGACGACGTTCACCCTCGTCTTCCTCCAGCCCGGTCCTCCCCCAGTCACTAGGTTATTATTAGAAGAGAAAGAGCAAGAGACACGAACAGAAGCCGTCTGTTTGCTGGCACCGCTCAAGGCAATGGGAACAGCTTCTGACGGCTGCTGACACACACTTAGTCACTTGGGTCCCTCGCCCCCCCGCGCCGCACGTGTGCCGTGCAGAACAGCCCTCGCAGCCCCGGCGCTACCTTCCAGAAACGTATTTTTCCTAATAAGGGCTTTTTCCATAAATAAAGATGGGGGGAAAGCAGGGGGAGGCCAGGGGCTTGGGGCGACGAGCCGGTTTTGCCTCCCGGTGCCCGCTACGTGCGGGCTGTGGCATTTACGCTAGGTTTCTTTTCCAGGCTGGGATTTCTCCTCACAGACACACGGCACGAGAAAGGGCAGAGTTAATGAAAACGCCTTCCAGGAAGAGCAAGGGAAAAGAAAGAGGGGAACTGGCTTGTTACGGGTGATATGCCCGCGTTGTCCCATCCGTACCCCTGCGCGAGGGGACGAGGAGCTCCGCACCGCCCCCCGCAGCCCCCCCCCCGCCAGCACCCAACGCCCCCCGCCGGCCCCATGGCGAGCCCCGGGGGGCTCTGCGCCCCCAACCCCCCCGCACACCCCCGCAGCCGCCAACCGAGCACGACCGGGGGTACCTCCGTCCGCCACCAGCTCCCTTAGCCGGGCATCCTTCCCCGCCGTGCCGTTAAGCCGCTCGGCGGCCATGCTCCCGGCCGGGCCCCGCATCACCCGCCCGCCCCGGGCTCCATGCGGCCGGGGGGCGCCGTGCGGGGGCCGCTCCGTGCCTCAGCCCGGCCCTGCCGCCGCCGCCGCCTCTCCCGGCCCAGGGCAGCGGCGGGGCCCGGCCCCGGTTACCGGCCGCCGGCTGCCATGGGGCGGCTGGGGCGGGGGGGAGCCCCCGCTGCCCTCGGGTCGCGCCTAACCTGGTGAGCGGGCTTTGTCCGCGCGGGGGTAATTGGGGGAAATAAAAATAAGAATCAGAAACGACGGGGAGAAAAAATAAGGTCCATGGCCGCCGCCGCCCCCACCCACACACCCACCCCCACGCGAGACCCGCGGGCAGCGAGAGCGAGCGAGGGGCAGGCGCGGAGGGTCGGGCAGCTTACCGCGCCGCTCCGCTCTTTAAGCCGCGGCCGCCCGGCGGAGCCTCCTCGCCTTCCTCCTCCTCTTCCTCCTCCCGCCGGCTCCGCTCCCTCCTCCTCCTCCTCCTCCTCCTCCTCCTCCTCCTCCTCCCGCCCCCGCCCTGCCGGCGGCCCCGGCGCCGCTCGCCTGGGGGAGCCCGCGGGGAGCCGCGGCCGGAGGGGAGCGGGGCGGTGGGCACGGCGCGGGCACGGGCACGGGCACGGCGGGAGGCGGGGCGGCCGCCGCTCGCCCCAAGATGGAGGCCGCCCCCTCAGGCCGCCCCCTCAGGCGGGGCGCTGCCCCCGCTGTCCCACCGGGTTGCTTCCCCCCCCCCCCCGGGTGAAGTTTTTTTAAAAAAATAAAAAATAGAGGGGGAGGGGAAAGAAAAAATGTTTGGTCTCCGGTTTCATGCGCGTCCTTGGCAAAACTCCCAGCGGCTGGCTTCCCTTTAACCCCTCTGCCTGCCTCGGCCCTGCCACGGAGCCGCTTTTTCTGGCTAGTTTTGGGGCAGAGCAGTTCCCAAGCCCAGGGGCAGCCACAGAGCAGTGTGGTGGCTGCGACCCACAGGTGCCTCTGGCCGTGCTGGGTGCAGGAGCAGCGCAGAGCCCAGGAGCACCCGCTCCCCCAGCAAGCCCAGCAACCCAACACCCTCCACCTCGCAGGTTTCCTCCCATACCTGCCTAACTAGCGGGGCCAAGCCTTCCTTCAAGGTCTTTGTTATTTCTTCAGGTCGTGGAGATGGCAAAACCCCCAGCAAACACCCTGACCATGGGGCCATAGTCAGTGCTCCCCACACACCTCACGCCTGCACACCAACCCCATGGACCAGCCTCAAAAAACAACCCCCTGACTCAAAGTCAAGGAGCAAAAGCCAGGAGGGAAGAGGGCCTCGGAGAAGTGATCCCAGTTGGATGTTCAGAGTCTTCTCAGTTCTTGAAGGACATTAACCCACAGCATAAAGCAACTGCTTTGGCAAGTTCTCTGTGTAGAGAGACGGATATGCTGCATAACTCCTTTCCTACCTGCCAACATTTGTTTAATAAGGTGCAGGCAGAGTGACTGAAAACTGGCTGCAGACTGCTGTATCCATAGGCGAAGCAAGTGCTAAGCATCCTCAGAGCAATGTTTGGCTCCTGACCTATTTGTTAAGAATTTATCATCAAGTTTCAAGTTTCAGGCCCTGCAGGAGCTGAACAACGGGGCAACAAGTGCCAGATATCCCATCAAAGCAGGTCCGCGGGGACCTGCTTCCTTCTCGGATTGCCTGCCTTATCGCAGAGGTTTTACCCCGACCTAAAACCAGCACGGCCGCGCTGGAGAAAGAAAGGGCTGAAGCTCCCCAAGCAGGCTGCGGCGTTCCGAGTCGCAGCGCTCCTCCACAAACCATTACAAGTCTAGCATATTAATGATAAAGCCGAGGGCTGGTTAAACTGGGAAAGTTTTAGGTGAAATTTTATCAAGCCTGTAATTGCTGTTCTGCCTCCTATCTCCTCAGTCTTGACTGTGGAAACAAAAACCTCATTCTGGAAGCCACAGGACCCAGACCAGCTTTTTTATTTTACTAATAGCAGAGATGGTAATCTGTGAAACAGAAGAAAACACAGGCAATCTTCAGTGACCAAACTGGGCAGACACCGTTTCTCAACATGACTTTCCCATTTACGCTATTTACCTTTTTTTTTTTTTTTTTCCCCTCTGCTGCTCTGCAGACATTAACAACTATACCAAAAGCTACAAAGCTGGTAAAGAGAAAAAGCATGGCTTTGAAACTGGAAAATACGGGGGTGCTTCCCCCTGCCCACCGCTGGCCTGTGTAGGTCACCCGCCTGGGGAATCTGGCTGGTGTGCGGCTGGTCACAGATCATCTCTGATCAGAAATCGAATGGCTTGCTGCTCACTGGGTGAGCACACAAAAAAGGAGGTGGGAAATAGTCGTGGTGGGACAGAACAGGAGACCAGCAGAGCCCTTCTGGCGAGGGCCTGCGCCTGGGCTGGCTTCAGACAACCACAGACATGCATGATGACTTCCCATGCCCCCAGCTCTCCAGCTACCACCTCCTGGGGTAAATTTTCAACTTTTTGGTTAAATCTGACATTTACAGGTTAAGTTTGTCGGAAAAAGTTTCTGAGGAATGACACCACATGAGGAAAAGTAAAAGCGCCTTTCCCATTTGCGGTGAATTCAGGTAACTTACGTGCCCGCACATGCACATCTAGATATATTATGTCGTTGTGTTCCATGTGATTAGGTGCAAGGAACCAAACAGATGGGAGCAGCCTGGAGATGAGTGACACAAGCGAAAAGAAGCAAGTTTTGGTGAGGGATCGAACGCAGAAGAGGACATTGGTGAAGGCCTCTAAATTAACTTGCTGTTAAAGCTGTTCTTTACTCTGTATTAATAGGAAGGATTGTGAAATTGATTATTTTTTTATATATATAAATCACCCTCTGCAATCCTCAGTTAAAGACCTGCCTCCAAATCTTGTTTCCTAGAAAAACCCAGCAGTCCTTGATGCGCACAGCTAGCCACACAGCCCACATGCTCCATGTGCTGGCCACGCATCCGGTGGGTTGTTTTCCTGTGCTGGACGCAGGGTTCAGTCAGGGACACAGA
Source organism: Oxyura jamaicensis (assembly GCF_011077185.1). NCBI lineage: Eukaryota > Metazoa > Chordata > Aves > Anseriformes > Anatidae > Oxyura > Oxyura jamaicensis. The sequence continues at coordinate 103,460,783 of NC_048894.1, forward strand.
ATTATAACACGCTGTTTGAAAAGTAATCACATTTCAGCCCTGACTATCCTCGCTTTGTTTACACTGGCGAGTGACACCATCGACTCGTGAGCTATCCCCACCGCAGGTCTACCCGTCCTCGCACAGGTAATTTACAACCGTCTCCTCCGGCAGGGTTAAACGCTGCCGTGCTGATCACAGCCTGGCCCTGTTTAGCCTGGAGACTGCGCTGCTGCTGCCTTTGCTGCTCCCATGCCGCTGCTGGAAAACAGGTATGGGATTTCCTAGCATTTCCTGGGGCACAAGGAATGGGAAACTCCGGGCACGGGGCTGATGATCGGCACAGGCTGCTTGGACCATGGCAACATCCCTGCAAGGGACAAAGAAAACAGGTGGCTGAGAACCAGATTTCCAGGCAGGTACCCGTTATATCGAACACTGCTGTACAGCGACTTCCACTTCTTTTAATCATTGACTACCTCAGTCCTCCAGTTAGCTCTGTTAAAATCTTGGGAACCAAATCAGCCATGTTGAAGACACCGCAAGCCCTTCAGTCCTTCATTTTGATCGCATTTCATAGCTTTTGGCTTATTTTGAGCTCTAATCTAACCACTGGTTGTAGGAATGAGCTGCTTAAGTAAGAGAAAACAAGTTAAGGCAAGAAAGGGTCACAATGTTTTTGTTATAATTCCATGGTTATTCAAACTTATCCCAACAGGAACTGCAACGGAGTACTGAGCTCTGCTGAGTCCCAGAGGCTGTTTCCAAACAATTTCCAGCAAGTACAGGGAAAAATCATCCTTCGTTACATTTTTTTTGGCCCATTCAAACAGGAGCTAGAGGAGATGCACTAAGGACCACATTAAAAAGCTGAGAGATCACATCATGCATTATCTTACCATAGGAACAGATGAAAGTTAAACAAGAGATGGAATTAGCATGGGTGCTAGAACCATGCATATGCAAGAATCCACCTCCAGCACAAAACTGAAAGGCCTGTTGTAGAAATATAGGTTGCTAAATAAGCTATTAGCGGTATTTTACACATGGAAAAGGAGCGTTCATTCTTCCAGGAAAGCCTGCTTTTTGGGGTTACAGAGAGTCTCCTGCCAGGTGGATTATTCAGTTCATAAATCTCGATTGCCAACAAACTCCCAGCCAGCCAGGAAAAGAAAACAATGGGCACTTGGCTGCAGATTAACAGGCTATTGAGATATTCCAGTGCTTTTTAAGGTGTAGGGACAGACTTCAAGAAGCCGTATGGTGCAGAAACCCTTTCAGATCACAAGAAAACCCAGAAACTTTGGGTTAAAAACAAACAAACAAACAAACAACACAACAATTAAGGGCAAGACACAGAACCAAGCCAGGAAGGGAAAACTGAACCAGGATAACAATGAAGTACAGAAAATACAAGTTGAATATAATGAGCTCTATTTTATCTCTGACATTAATATAATCAGCTGGTTTAGAGATAAGAAACAATGCCCCACTGATGTTGCAGTCTAGCGCGTGAAAGCAAAAAATAAAGACGGGAACCTGGAAAAGTGATATCCAAAGAAATTTGGGGGAGAAAAAGAAGCAATGTAATGCACTATTTGAGGTCAGTGATGCCAGAAAATATTTTTAAAAGCCCACGATGCCGATACAAGCTAGTATAAACATTTAAAGATGAATAAGGGAAATACATTGATACTGAAAAATGGGTCTATGAGTAAAATCAAGTAATTTTCTTACACTTTCATCCTATGGTTTTCTCATCGTTTGTCTTGCAGCATTTGCATACATGCTGTCTGGATGTGTAATCATAAGGGAAATTAACCCTGGATAACCCCATGTGGCAGCACGTTTACAGATTTTGCTGCAGAGAAAACAACTCCAGGAATAAAACTGGGGATGTTCAGACCATCGGAAATCAAGTGAGTCACACACATGATAGGTCTGAAGGATGGGAAAATCTCTTTATGAGAACAGGCCATTAAACATTACAATCGAGCATAAAATTGCTCTGCCACAGTATTTTGTTTTATTTGCATTGTTAAATTTCTTCTTCTAACAATAATGGATAGTTTATAGCGCTAATGATTTATACAAAAGGAGCTGCGCAAATGAATCCCAAACGGGCAGCTTCTTTCCTAAGAATTGTAGACTCAGTTTCCTTCAGCGTGATCGCAAACCAGTGACTCACACAGATTTCGCATCTGCCTCGGGATACAGTGGCGCAGCTTCTAATGAGGTTTCATGATGGATTAAGGTCCTATGGTGCAAGAGAGGTGTAAAAACTTAAGCAAATTTAAAAAAGCATCCTGCATATCCACCAATTTCCGTGGTGCAATAACCATAGATGCTTTGCCATTAACAACTGTTATCACTGAAACCTGTATGACTGTTTCACTAAGTGCATTACTTCTGGCTTAAATGAAAATACATTGTTTGTACACAGTTCATTTATGTCCATGCACACACACACGTTTTTCCCTAGTAAATCAATATATCTGGAGAAGGATCTGGAGATCTGGAGAAGGATCTGGAGAAGGGGTCACAGCTGAGGAGTATTTAAATTGGTCTGCAAAGCACATTCACCTCACTTGCAGTGCACCCCAAAAGAGGATGGGGACCGAGATTTTCAGCGTGCACGGTGATTTGCTATGGCTTATTACCCACCTTACGATATAACTGAGTGTCTTATTCCCAGTCCTCAGAACCCCAAAACTGTTAGTCAAGTCCCCTCAAATCAGAAGAGGAGTATAAAACAACACTGGGATAGCCTTAGATCCTATCTTTACAGCATTTCTTTGACCTCTGAGTCAACACGGAGATATTTGTGAACTCCCTCCATTCCAGCAGCTGAAGCTGTGAAGAAGCCACCCAGTTTGCAGTACCGTCTTGAGAACTGACAGCACTTGGAATAAGAACCAGATCCAGTCAAGTCTTCTCAGGCCAGCAAAAGTGAGAACAACTGCAGGTATCATCTAATTCAGCTCACGGGGAAGCGTCAGGAAGCTCCTTGTAGTGCACTTCTGAGTAATGGCCTGAGCGAGTGCAGACAGTAATCCTCACAGAGGAGATGTGAGGCCGGAGATGGAGAGAAAGCCCACAGAGAATCCTGCAGTTTCGGGATGCTTCCTGCAGGTTTTCCATAACCACTCGGCAGCAGCCAGAAATGTGAAGTGGAAGGATATTGGGAAGTATCCGCGTGCGATCGCTGCTCTCGGCTGTGTGTTTTGATGTGCCATCACAGGCGTTCCTCAGCAAACAGCAGCGCTTCCCAACACAACATCTCAGAGAAAAGGGGGAATTAGGAGAGCGAGCTCCACGCTCAGTGGGAATCACGTTCCTCACTGCTGCCTCTGGGAAGTACACCTTTGGGTAAACACCCCGCAAAATGACAACCGGGCTGCAGAAGCTACCAGGCTATTTTTACCAAAGCAGAATGTTTCGTTTTGTGTAAAGGCAATAAAAATTCACAAGATTCATTCTCTGCGTTTAAAGAGAGAAGCTCGGTAATACCACATTCAGACCACATGGTTTTTAACACGACCATGAATGGTCCACACTCTTCAAGCCTTCTGACACGTTCGCGGGGATGGTGTTTACACTGACTCGTTCATAGTACATCATAGCACATTTTAATGATTCAGTTCAGCTCTGACAAAAGGAAACATCTGCCATAATTTCTTCTTTCGTGAACTTTATCGCGATTAAAAATCTGACGTTTCACCAGCCTGCGTGCCAAGCGAAAAGCACGCCAAGTTCGGCGCTTCCCAATACATACAAATGCGTGCAGCGTGAACAGCTAGTACCAACAGCACTGAGCCGTCACTGACTTGTCAGTTCCCACCACAAAAGAGAAAAAAGATCACAGTTTGTGGGCAATAATTTCATAATCTTGATCTGGTTTCCATATGACACAGTACAAGAGAGAGAAAGCAAAAAAAAAAAAAAAAAAGGAGAGAGAGAGAGAGAGAGAATGCTTCACAGCTCTGTGTGATGACAGCATTGGATTTCTATGTCTTGCCCTATTGCAGCCAGAAAAATATTAAAGCAGCATGTCAAAACTGGTGTAGCTTCTAAAAAAAATGATTTCCTAACATCACTTGATGGACAGCACATGATAGGAAGCTGGAATCCACATCTCCTTCACACAAAATGAAGCCAGTCCCACCCAGGGCCACGACAGTAGCCCGTTTTCGGAAGAGGCAGCGGCATCTTGAATGTGCCCTGCCCCTCTCTGCACCCATGCAGCACTACCACCGAGCACGACCTCGCGAGTCCAGCCGCCACACGCTGTCTTGACGGCGCTGCTGTGTGAAATTTGGGCTGCTGGGCCACTTCTGACGACGACACGGGAGCTCCTGAATCACGAAGGTGCGTTGTCTGTGTCTGTCCAGCAGCACGCAGGCAGGTGCCCTTCGCCAATGAGAAAAAGGCAGGCCCCAAACAGCTGCAATGGTGTTTTTCTGTGTGCGACAGCAAAAAGCCAAATTTGCTTGAAATCTCATCAGACACACTGGGAGCTGACAGCTAATGCATCTCACAGTCGGTTGGCTGGTATTTTTGGACGGCAGGCTGCGTTTCAAACTACTTCATCGCATGCTCCCACTCGGTACGGCCGTACGTCTGACACTGCAGCGATTCACCAGCAGCCTTTTGGTGTGGTCCGCTAACGGGGTACGGTTACACCCCATTTGGGAGGGACACGACCTCCTGTACGGATTTCCTTGTTGAGCAAAATGCCTGTTTTCAGGGGTACAGAACAACCGCGCTCTCCTGTGTCGTGTGCGATCGTGCATCCACACGAGTGCACGCCCAGTGCCAAAGGAGTACGAAGCACGTTGGCCTGTGCTCACTTCCACCCATAGCCCGACGGGGGCTAATGCTTCACATTTGACAAGATCATATATTTTGGTTAAAAAACAAAGCATGCTTTTCACGTGTGATGCCCTGCCACCAAGACCCGCTTCGCGTGTTTGTGCCGCAGTCTGCAGGCAGCCTTGGCTGCTCACCCATGAGCAGGGGAGTGAGGGGCAGCTTTACCCGCCGGGAGACAGGCTATTTTTACCACACTTAGGGTGTGCTGTCACAACAGCAAATCCCAGTTGCAGATTTAGCAAAAGCACTAAGGGGATTTGTCCGGGATTTCAGGACGCCCGGCATCCTCATCTGCATAATAGCTCCGAGCAGGCTTTTGGCCATTCACAAGTCCCAGACAGACGACCGGGGAGACTGTGGGGTGGTTCATGAGCACGGTGTACACGTGGTGTGTGCAGATCTGGGACGTGTCCGGGATCTGAAGCACACTCTAGCCACCCGCACGCAGCATCTCGTCCTGCCTGCACAGCAGACTTCACTGAACACCTGCTTATATAGGTCATAAATATTACTGTACGTGCACACCCCGCTCCCGTCTGCATTGCCTGAGCACACCAGACCGTGAGGACGACACGTGCAAACTTGCTGTGGCAAAGACCCGGCCACGCAGCTCCTTCCCTCGGGCAGGGCAGCTTCCACCTCCCCGTACGTCCTGTGCCACGGAAGCTGTGGCACTTTTTCACTCTGGGAAGTATCTCCCGGGCCTAAAGCAGGCAGTTATCCCTACTCCTGGGTGAGCAGCTCGGTGTGAGGAGTTGTCCCTGTGCAGCACACAACATCCCAGAAGGTGCTGAGCCTCCGTCACCCGCAGGTGAGCAGCTTCTCAACCAGGATTTTGTCCATGCGCCTGTTTCGAAATTAGACCTGGGAGATAAAATAATTAAAACAAATGGAAATGTGCCTCCTGAGCCTGATCAGAAGAGCAACGAACAAGATTTTAGCACAATGACGTTAACATCTATTGCTTGACATATCACTGCATGCTCAAGAGAAACCACATCCTGAAGCATCAGGACAGCACAGGAGCCAGTTCTCCTGTTGATGCAGTCTCAACCAAACGCAGTGCAAACTTATCCACACCGCAGAGTTCACACCACACAGCAAGAGCTCCCCAGTCCACCTCTGTTCTGGGGGACCTGCTCCCCTCGCTGCCATCGGGACGCAGAATGTCCTTGCAGGAGAAGGCCCAGAGCGTCCCCGCAGGTGGTAGGCGGAGGTGGAGAGCTGTTACCATCCAGCGCTGAGCAAGCACAGCAAGGCTGGGCTGCTGCTGGGGCCTGAACGGCCACACTTCCCGACTGGGAAGCTGCATGTCGTTGTATTAGCGCCGTTTTGCTAAATTAATTAGAAAAGGCACACCCGTTACAGCGCTCATCCCGGTTTTTTTTAGCCACATCAAATACCTTCACCTTGCTGTCGATCCGTGTAGTTTCTGTTTTACACACAGAAGACGGCAAGAAGGGAATTGCTCCAGCCAAGACCGTGCATATGAGGAGCATGAATCTGTCACTCAGCCCAAACTGGCTCTCAGCCTGGATCTATCCTTGTTTGGGCAGACTGCTTAGACATCTTGAATGTAAAAGGGCTGGGGCACTTTTCCTTTGTGTCCTCTCATATTTCCTGCTCTCAAAGCATAGACTGTAACTTCTTGTTCATTGTAGGTGTCTTCTCAAAGCCAACTTCAGCCTGAATACCTCCAAAAAATTCAGGAAGGTGTGTTTTTTTTTTTTGTTTTGTTTTTCACATTTAGAGTCAAGAGTTGTGGTTCCAAGTGCTAAATTTCAGACCTCTGAGGGTCTGTTTTTCTGCTTAAAAGAAAAAAAAAGTTCTTTTTTTAAGTGTGAATTTACATCACGTAAAGAACTATCACTTCCAGTTTCCAAAATGTTTGTATTTTACCTTTTCTGCTGTATTTCTTCAGTTAATATGTTACAATTCTGCCTGTAGCGCAGTAGTTTTAGTTTCTCTATTGCCTACACATTTTGCCATTTCTAACACGGCAGCACTGTAACCCGTTTGTTTTCTCAGTGCATCTTTCAGCATCACTTGTACTTCACAGTGCAGATGTCTAATGCAGATCAAGGCAGGCGCTGCAGTATATTCTGTTCCAAAAGATATCCCCACCTCCTCATTTGTTTTGCAACATGGCTATCAAAGCATTAAGTAAATAACATAATAGTTAGCATATACCCATTGTTTTACATATTCAGAATGGTTTAGTGACGTTGCTTCATTTCTTCAAATGCTACCCCTGCAAAGTGGATACAGAGGCAGTCATTTCATATGGAAGGAAACTGAACAGCAGCTACACAGCAAGTCAATAGCTAAGCTAAATAATCCGATTGACAGCCCTTACTTGATTTCCAGAGACAGCATTAATCCCATTTATAAGGAAGAAACAAGCAAAAAAAAGTGCAGACCACCTTCTCCAAACAACCAGAACACAGACTAAACTTTAATCACTTCTATTTCTCCGTGAGCCTCAATCCTTGATCCAAAGCCCAGGTTCTCTCCCCTAACAGTCACACACCCACACGGCTCGCTGGTCAATGCAATCTTCAAAGTTTCCCATCTTGAACAATTTATTTTCAGGAACAAAGCCTGGAAAAGGTCCAAAAACCCAGTGTGGGTTGGCAGCGGCTCAGGATGCTGTCTAGGTGCGTCTGGCTTGCCCAACTAACAACTCTTTTCCACTTCCTCCATTCCTCAGAGCACATTTCTATTTTGCTGTACCGCAGGCAAGCCAGGCATTAATTTCTATTCCTTCATTTCTAAAAAGGCTACCAGTTTCTCCCACCAGATCCCCCAGCTTTATGGGCTGTCAGACATTCTGATTTTTAGCTGGTGGCTGAGAATTCGACAGCGAACGTACAGTTTAGGATTTATGGCTGGGAAAACAATTTCCCAAAATATCTGCGCGAATGTAAGGCAGAGCTACGCCGCATTATAATGGTGAGTATTCTTGCTCAAAATGGAAGTGCTAAACTTCAAGCATGACTCTGTGCCTGAGACGATCCAAAAAACTTCTGAGCGGCCGGGCTCGCTCACTGCTGTGCAGGCAGAGCAGCCGTCTTCTTCCCTCTCCTCTTCCCCCTCCAGGTAGCACCACCACAATACGGATTTGTCGTTCAGCCCTGCTTTTTAAAACAAATTCCACTCGATGCTGCCACTGGGACAGTTTCCCAGCTGCTGCCCTCCAGTTGTTAGATCCTGAAATGGGTCCCTCTGAAGATTATTACACTGATTTTTCATGTGCCGAAACACAGAGGGAAATAAACATTAACGTGAACCTAGCAGTATGGTTCAAACAGCAAGAAATCCTCCCCTCCCCTCCTCCTCCTGCTTAAAACTGCAAAAATTAAATCCATAAGGGCATTCATAGAGAACATCTTATTTAGGGAACAAACCAGAAGTGACTGACAGAGTTATTTGTCATTGCTGGTAAATAAATTTGCGCAGCTTACGATGTTTACCCTGGAGTACCGGCGGAAGATCCATTCGTGATGCATTAGAAACGAGCCTCAATGACAAACTTCAGCTCTCCGCTCTAGCAAAGCTGATGTATTGACTAGACAGGTAGATATTAGGTACTCTGACTGTCTGGATGCTATGGAAATCACGCTGCACGCATCTGACCATTGTCAATGGCAGAAGACAAGTACCAGCCTCATTCTTATTCTAGCCAGGAAAAAGGCCTCGTCTGCATTAGCCTTTTTACTGAAAGGCTGCCATATTTGTCAGTTCAGACGCATGTAAGATAAGCTCCTTCCCCGTTATCTAATATTTCACCAGGCAGTGGAAACGAAGGATAAGCAGAACCTAATAGTCTATGTGGGCAGGAGATCTTGAATGCTGTCAAGCTCAGCACAAGGCTTGGATGCCCGAGACAAGGGGAAGTTTATGGCAGAAGCTAATCACTTCATTTCAAAGAAAAAAAAAAAAAAAAAAAAAAAAAACTCACAGGGATTTGGAGAAACTGTTATGACTTATCCTGACTACGCAGCAAGCCAGAAGACAAATGTGAAACCCTTAGTGCAGCATTACACTCGGCGCTGCTCCCTGCCCGTAATGTAGGTGCCACTGGGCTAAAATTGCAGTCCAGTCAAAGAGGATTGAAGGGGGGGCTGTAAAACTGCTGCCTTCCCCGAGCGGCTGCAGGAAACAGACGGGCAGCCAGGGCCCTGTCCCTCCTGGCAGTCACCAGCCACGGCCGCCGCCAGCCCAATGTGCCCAACGTGTGGCCCCAGTGTCCCCGTCCCGTGGCAAAGTGACACGCAGACGGTCACAGGAGGCCTGTCCTCAGCCAGCCACGTGCTCCCGGGCGTCAGCACTGGCTGTGCCCGCAGCAGAGCCCAACCGGGGAACACGTGTGAGGCACACGAGCCCTCACGGAAAACAAAGCCTCGCCTGTGTCTATTTTTAGGCCTGGCAACCTCGAGGGTGTTCGAGGCCGCCTTTATCTTGGTGACAGCGTACATCGTAGTGACCGACCTGGCCACCACGTAGCGCTGCCTTCACGGGGGCTGGCAGGAGGCCCTGCAGGGCAATGCCTCCCCAGCCTGCTGGCACACGGGGGACAGGGCATGAGGTGCCTCGTGCTTCACGTCCCCAGCAGCCGCTGCACGGCATGCTAAATCACACCCCTCCTTGGGGATGTGGAGAATTTCTCTGCCTTTTCTCACGTGAACCTTGTTTTTTTTTGTTGTTTTTTAAATCACGCAGGAAATTAAGAGGTAGCAGAAAGCACTCAATTTAAAATGAGCTGTTTCATGTTGCTGGGAATGAAAAGGGAAGAGGAAGCAGCCAGGAACTGGTGCCATGTATAGCCTTGTAGCTGGCCCACAGAATCATAGAAAATCCCGAGCTGGAAGGGACCCACAAGGATCACAGCATCGTTCCTATTGCAATGCCACATGACCCTTCCAGTGATGAAATTTCTCATAATATCCAACCTAAACGTCCCCTGGCGCAACTTGAGGCCATTTCCCTTCATCTTATCACTTGGTGCCTGGGAGAAGAGCCCAATCCCCTCCTTGCTGTAGCCTCCTTTAAGGACCATCGAGTCCACCTCCTGGCTGCACACAGGGCCAACCAAAAATCAGACCATGTGTCTGAGAGTGCTGTCCAAACTCTTCTTCAACTCCAGCAGGCTCAGTGCTGCGATCACTTCTCTGGGGAGCCCGTCCCAGTGCCCGACCCCCCTCCGGGTGCAGAACCTTTCCCTAACCCCCAGCCTGACCCTCCCCTGTCCCAGCTCCATGCCGTTCCCTCGGGTCCTGTCGCTGTCCCCAGAGAGCAGAGCTCAGCGCCTGCCCCTCCGCTCCCCTCGTGAGGGAGCTGCAGGCCGCCATGAGGCCTCCCCTCAACCTCAGACATCTTCCCCTTCAGACCTATCCGGAGCTGGACCCTGGCCCATGTCCATTTCTCTTTAAAAATCAGTCAAACTGTGTTCAACTGGACGTGAGTACTTGCTCCTCACACAGGAACAAGGTGCCACAGGGTAGCTGCTGCACAGGAACTGCCCTGAGCTATAGGCAGGATCATCGCAGCAGCCTCGATGTACCGGGAGGCGTTGTGGTGGATGCCTGGATCACCACGTCCCCACTGACCTGGGCAAGCTGCTCATCCCCTGGGCACCTCAGGCGAAGGCTGGTCCCAGCACCCCGGCACAGGTCCCCTCCACATCGCAGCTGTGAACGAGGAGCATGGGGCAGCAGGGCTGCCATGGCCATGCTCTCCCCTTGGGCATGGAGCAGAGCAGCTCTTGTACTTAAGGAGCATTGATGCCAGAAATGCAAAAACAAGAGAAAAGCTATGGCAGCTTTTCAAAGTGTTTCAGTTCCACTCTTCATTTCATAAAATGCAGAAGTGTTTTACCTAAAAACTGGGAAAAAATACAAACCAATGGTCTGCCTTCACCCTTCCCAGTCCTCCATCTCTGTCAGTGATTCTCACACAAAACCATGGAGAATGTGCTCAGTTATCTGTTGCTACATCACCTCTGGATCCCAGCTGCAGGGGCAATGCAGCCTCATGAGCACCTGTGGTAGGACTGAATGAAAACCTTCTGGAGAAAAGTGCATTTCACGTAGCCATACACCACGACCTCTTCCTTCTACTTCACATTCCAGCTACCGCTCAAAAGCTCGCATAGAAATAAATAATCTTATTCTCTCTGCTTTTTAATATTCTTTTTGATATTCTTTTTTCAGTTTTTCTAAGCCTTGATTAGACAGCCATGTCTACTTTAAAAGCAGTCTCTAGCAAGTCCATTCTCTAATGAAACAACTGGGGCAGAATGGCTCTCTGTTAATGTTACATTTAGTCATTAAAAATGTGCATTTGTGATTCTAAAAGCTGCTAGAGGCAAAACACAACAGAGAGATACACACTCGCATTTACATTTAGTTTCCAGCCTGGTAGATTCAGTGAAACTAAAATTAACATTTCCACCTTTTATATGCGTTTAAGGACAAATATACATTGAATCGTAACTACCACTGTTGTACACATCTGAATCATCTTGCAGCAGGGGACTAAACGCCTTTTCAAAAACCTAAATAATTTAGCATCCTAATAGTATGAAGTGTGTGAAGACACTTTTACATGCTACTGCATTAGACCTGGGGTACAGCACAGGGGATGTCGGCACCTTAAAGCATGGCTTTTGCTGGAAATACACGTGGCCAATAGATAACAGGAACAAAAACACTTGAACTGGACTGGAAACCATCACTAAATGATACTAATAGATAATCCAAATCATTATAATAACAAATAATACAAACTACACAGTGCGATCTTTAATTATGAAGAACTACAAAGACCCGGGTTTCACATTTCATCCATGCTTGTTAAGCAACATATTGGTAAAATGAGTTCATTCTCACTATTTGTTTGTATTGCAGGAACACAGAGATCCTTCAAAAAGTTCACAGTTCCAGTGGCCTGGGCAACATGTAATTAAAAAAAAAAAAAAAAAAAGACAGTCCTTACATCTACAGTCTTGAGGTCTGGAACTACGACAAAAAAGATGAATTGCTTATAAAAGAGTAGGAGCAAAATGCTCACGTCCACTGTGCAAAATTCTGGGTACTCTCAGCTCTTCAGCAGCCTAATCGGTAAGAACCCAAACAAACCCTGAAGGAAGCCTTTTTACGATTTTGACAGCAAGTATTATTTCCCATGTATCAGGTACCATCTAGTGAATCACCAAGACAACTTGCTCTTGTACTAGGACAAACTCCAACCGAGCCACAGGCAGGAAACACACAGCCAGACCGAAGGGGTAATAGGAGAAATTCATTGCACACATCCATTCCATTTTCTGCATTCCAGATGCTTTGTGCTCTCTTTTTCTGAGCCGTAAAAGAAACAGGGAAAATAAGGCCTAAATACTACCACAAATAAAGCTGTTTATTACTAATCCTGGAGTATTTTTGGCGTCTCAAAAACAACACCAGGAAATAATTAAATGTTTTTAAAAAATGCAATCTGAAAGGTTTGAACTCAAGTAAGAGCAAATTAACTAGATGGACAAATAGTTCAAATGCTGTGGTCATAGTAACTAACAGTCCTCTTCACCACCAGCAGCTGGAAAAAAGAAAACCACCAAGAAGCTGCTTGCTTACATGTTTTTCTATCACCCAGACTTTCCTTTCCTTCCACGCTATGCAGGCCAGGAACAGAAAACTACACCTTGTTTTCCCATCAGAGTTGGCAACATTCACAGCCCAACTTCAAATAACTACTGACATTTTTTTTCACAACTCCTTGAAACGGGTAATCTTGAATAATTTGCTCCTGCAGTGCCAAGCAGAATGCCAAAAAGAAAAGGGAAAAAAAAAAAAAAAAAGAATCCATAGAGAGAAGCAGAGATGAATCAAAACCAAACTAAGCTTCAATCTAAAAAATTGCCAAAAAAAATAAAATAAAAATAAAAAACAGGTGAGATGAAGCATGCACCAAAGCAGGGGTTTGGAAGTGATGACCTAACGGGCTCTTCTGGCTCTATAGCTCAGGAGCTCCTGGCACAACCGCCCTATCTGCAGCATCCCTGCGCTGGAAAGAGAAGTCTCTCTGCAGAGCTCATTCATTAAAAAGTGACTCTTCAGGCTACTGTAAGACAATAATTTAGAGTGCTAGATTCACTTTGCGCTTTGTTGCTGAGGAGAGCAGAAACAAACTTACTGTTCCTCTCCTACAGTTTTTTAAAAGCAGAATGCAATTTCAAGGGCAGATCAAAGTTAGACTAATTATTTCCTTTCTGCATATCCTACAACTACGTGTAACAGGTCACTAGGGAAGGGTGAAACAAAAGAGGAATCTATTTTCACACACTAACAACAAACACTAAGAAACAAGGACCTTATTTATATAATAAAAAGATGCATACGGGAAAACATCAAAGCCTGCATTAAATATACAAGCCCACAAATATATCACCAACGGTGCCTAAATAACTAGGGAAATAATCTGGCTCTTCTCTTTCTTCACACTTACTTCAAATTGCACATAATGCGGAGGTGATTAAATCCTTCAAGAGCCTTTAGCACTACTGATCATGAGGGTTTGGTAATTCTAGTATTGCCCACTTGAAGTTAATCCTGTGACTAAAAAAACTACAGCGTTTCCATTGTTTTGTGTTGTTTAGAAACATTCAAATTTACTAAGGCCGTACCATAAACATTTAGACTGCAGTCAGGAAGGCTAGAAACATGCTTTGTTGTAATTTTTTAATGAAACTTGACATTCTTTTTTAAACAGTTCCAGGAATCAGGGCTTTAAAGTACTCCAGCTACCGTGAGAACTGAAGAGTGGTCAAGAATATAATTTGCCCCTAGAAGCTTGCAGAAGCAAACAGTTATTGTACTGCATTAATTCCCCTCTAGGAAATCTTGGCAGGATTTTGCTTGTGTTACTGTTCCTTTGTCCTTTTCCCAGGTTACTCCAGCTGCTAGTGGAGAAACTGCAAGCTTCTGGGGGAGAAAACAGTATGCAAGTCTGGTGTTTTGTCCGTCAGCAATTGCGCCAGTGTGTTCTCCAGCTTTCCTACCTCACCCACTGCTTCTGAGTACCTCCACCCAGTATGATGACCCCAGCACACAGGGACTCTTACAGACAGCATACAATACAAAATGGTATCTGTCAGGGTCAGGCAATTGCCCAGTTTCTACAGACCCATTTAACTCTCCAGGATTCAAAAGAGAGCATTTAGTATATGAGCAGCATTGCTTTTCCTTTCAAGATCTTCCCCAGGAAAACGTGCTCTTGGAGGATGCACTTTTTTCCCCTCAAAGGGCGGTTGAGGCTCCCTGGAATAGAAGGAGAAAAGGCTTTTCCAAGGCAGAAATCCAGGGGTGTTCAGAAAAATCCCTCCTGACCAGGACAGAGTAAGGACGTCACACAGGGAATGGACGTGAGCGGGACGGAGGGATGGTCACAATTGCATGGAGCACATGGCCATTGCCATCAGCTGGGCTTTCAGAAGTGGCAAAATGTGCAGTCCTGCAGGAGTGCTACCTTGTGTATTTGCTGCTCTCTTTGTTAAGGAAAGGCTGTCACCTGGCTCCCATCCAGGGAAGGCTGCACGTACCAGGCCAAATGTACGGCGAGGAGTACAGCCTGGCACACACCAGTTTGACTGGCACACCTCAGTTTCTACAATAAATCTCGGAGCAAACCCAAACTCCTTCTCCATTTCTACACACAAATAAAGAGCCTTTTATTTGCTTAACAGTACCTTTTTTTTTTCCTCTTTGTAATGAGCGTCCTTTTACTGTTCCTTGACGAAGAGTACAGATACAGGCATTTCTCACCCACACAGTACTCAAATGACTTTCAAACCTTTGTGTTAGCTTGTCATTTTTTGCAGCTTTCACACCCCTATTGATACAAAGCTTAGACAAACCCTGAAAACTAAGGATCTCTCCAGACATGTCTAGACTCTCAGTTCAACAAGGCACAATATTTTTGAACCCTCTAACCTCTATGGGAGGTGACCAAAGCCAGCTCAGACAGACTAAACTGACACACCGCCAGCTAATACCCTGAACACCTTAAAATGCAAATAGCTCTAATCTTATTAAAAATGATGCAATTCACCCCACCGCAACAGCACGAGGGGGAAGGGAAGCAAAACGGTAACATAGGCTACTGTTCTCATCAGACAAACAAAGCTGTAATGTTTATTTTATTTATTTTTTTTTCAATTATTATTAAAGAAGTCTGAGAACGAGGAATTATTATTTTCTTTTAATCCACATTGAGCCTGGTAAAAGACTATATCTAGGCTAAGCGTGGGAGGTGAAGAACTGCCACCATCTCCCAAAGACATGACTAATCCAAGATTTGGTAAGGCAGAAAGACAATGCCAAGTCTTTCCTCATACAGAGCAAGTTGGATGAAAGCAAGTATGTAGGAAGGCAGCTAGATCATGCCAGTGAAGGCTCATGCTGTACCCGCCATTATAAAACAGGCACTTCACTAACTCAGATGGAGCAAACAATTTAGAAAAGCAACAAAAAAGTCACTTTTTGCAAGTCAGGCTTCTGTATTATCCTGCCTCCTACCCCAGACGTGGGACAGCAGGAAACACACTCCCATATAACACAGGAGCTGGGCAGTTACGGGGCAGTTCTTCGTGCAGAAGGACCTGTGCCGTGGATGCAGTGAGCCTCACACATCACCTGACTGAAATTGCCTAAAACCTACTCATTTACAACCAGGTAACAAACGGCCTCGATTTCCACTCCTACAGGGCTGACACCGCAGACATAAGGTAAACAAGGACTAGCAAAAACTTCTTTATTTTGATGGGGCTACTCATAATTAGTAGTGGCGAGAGAACGCTGCCCAGGGTTTCCGCATGCCCTGCCAGCAAAAAGATTTCCAGCTTCCTTCCAAAGACTCCAGAGCTCTGAGCCTGGCCCTCACTGCAAGTGCTTCAAGTGAGGTTGCACGACTCCAGGCCTGGGATTACTCACATTTCTGGATATCCGATTTATTCCTGCTCCACTCCTTCACTTTCGTCTCCAGCAGAAATGTAAGAGCAGCCAGGGCTCTCGAAGTATCAAAAAGGACATGGAAAATAATGCAGTACCAATGGGAGAGCCGTGCGACAGTAGCACAGAAGCCTTCCAGCCATGCTAATGAGCAAAGGTGCACAGAAGAAAGGGCTCCTGGAGTTTCAGACGCAGCTTAGTGTGGTAATCTGCAACTGGTGTGGAGCAGCATGTACAGAAGGAGCACGGCAATTCAAGAAAAAGCCAGTAGCGAGCTGCATCTCTGAAGGCTTTGCTCAGTGGGTCGCTCATGGAGGTGCAAGCAATCCACCAGCAGAAGCAGTAGGAGAAAGAGCCTGATTTGTAGAACCTCTGTAGATCTTAATTCTCAGCTTTGCAAAGAGCACAGCCCCCAAAGCACAGATCCTACCACAAGAAAGACCTGTCAAAAATAAAAAACTAATCATCCTATAAACACCCGGGCATCGTCAAACATACATCTGCCTTCACATCATGGATTGCTATTAAGTTGGGGTAAATCTCTTTTCAACTGAGGTCTCAAAGTAAAGCAAAACATACCACCTGAAACAAAATGAACCAAACACCTTAGAGCCTACAAATGCTGTCCCAGCCGAAGACACACAGACCCATGGCTCTGTCTGCCTTGGATCATATGAGCATATGAGGCTTACTGTGAACTATTCTCAGATGAGCTTTCCCATGCCATTAAACAAATTCTAACCAATCTGCTGAAAATCCTGGTTCAAGCTGGATAACAAACGAAAGGATGGAACAATCCCTGCAAGTTACCTGGGTTTTGCTGCTACTCCAGTGGATTTGAGAGGAGGGATCTGGTGAGGGCCTGCCAGCCATCAGACAAAGAGCCAGCACGCATGGCAGCAGTTAAGGGAGACCTGCAGGGAATAGTCAGGAGATGGAAAAAAAACTCCAGGATGAGAGTGGGAAACACAGCTGTTTGCCTGCAGCACACTAGCTGGAAAGACCCTGGCTATAGTAGCTGCTGATCTTCTAAAGAGGTCCAAAACCAGCAGGCAGCACAGCTGGCTTTCTCTCTTGCACGTTGTAGTAGATCATAAAATAGGCCAATTCTACTGACAACAACAACAACAAAATCTGCCACTGTGAGACACTTTGAGCAATACCTATGCCATGGCTTGTTTTTCCAGCTTACACAGAGGCCCAGTTGCAGAGAACCTTGGGTGGTTACTGCTGGTTACTACTTAGTGCTATCAATTCCAGACTCTCATAGCCTCCAAATTATTGCTGAGTGTCTCTGAGTCCAAAACTAAGTCCTTGTTCCTGTCACCGTCCAGACTGCTTTGAAGATCTTCCTCCTGCAGGATTGGAGTGTTCACATGGCCAGGACTTTATGTTGATTTTACCCTCAGGTTGAGTTGGCAAAATAAATGGGAAATCTAAGTGCATGGTGGAGCACCAGGACAGCAAGGCAGGAGGTTCAGGGTTTTCCTCCAGCCCTGCAGACTCCACAGAATCTAAACCCAGCTCAAGTGACAACACTGTTGGAATAGGATAGTGTAAAAAAGGAGGAGACGGGAGGGCTTCTAGTTACAAGTCTCACCTTCAAATTGCTAGAAAGACTTGGGCCAGTCATTCCTAGTCAATAACCTAAGACCCCTAGTGCAGAGCTTCACCCAGGGAAAGAATTTTGCTCGCGTCTTTTGCTCCTCTTCTTTGGCTCTGGCCCTAGTACAGCACCGCTGACTGTCTAGCTCCCATCATCTGGCATCTGGAGACAGGAAATCGGAGAGGCACCGCAGTATTGGGACGTTAGAGCTGCCAGCAACAAAGAGGCAGGAGATAAGTTATCTCCTCTGCAAACCCCCATGACCACACTCAGTAAATCCATGTGATGATCACCTCTCTACCACAGAAAAGGAAAAGATCTAAAAAAATCTCTGAACACTGAAAGGGGAATTGGGAAATGTTGTGCCGTTTTGCTTCATGCTGCTAGCTCACTGAGGTCACTGAGTGCAAGAGAGGGACGGTAGATGGACCACAGATGTTCTACATGGCACGCACTGCTGCACCTCAAAGCTACAGCATTGGAAAAAACAAGAACTGTAATGACACTTTCAGTTTAACAGTTTTCAGTGCTGTTACTGCTAGCCTTCCACCTTTGCCACCTGCCAGGGATGGCGTAGGGCAGAAGGAACTGTGGTGATCACCAGATAAAGCAGAGGAGAGACCTGGGCATTCCACATGTGTCTGTGATATGAAAGATTTTTTTTGTATGTAAGTCATTTTTATGTGCACACCACCTACTGAACCATCACAGATGACCTGGCACAGCCCTTCACAGAACCACAACCATCGGCTCCTTTGGGCTGGAAGGGCCACAGGAGATGCCCCCGTGTGTCATGCAGCCCAAAGCCCAGCCAGCGCTGAGCCCAGACCAGGCTGCAACGTATATTCTGCCAATTGCACCGACTTTAAGAAACGCTCTTTACCTCAGGACAAGGATAGAACTAGTCTAGTTTAAATCAATTATTGTCTAAAAATATATTGAATCGGTATTTCTTGGGTCTAAGTAAGTCTGGCAGGGGTTTCTGTAAACAGTCCATCTTGGCAACTGGAAATATTTCTCCTAGCATGAGAGCACTTAAAGACTACATAAAGTTATACAGGAATTGTCTCTTACCTCTACACAGCCTATATGGGTGAAGAATCCTTCAGACAATGTAGGTTAGACCTGCTTCTTCAAAGGAATAAGCTACAGCAGCATTTTTTTTTTTTTTTAAATCATTTCATCTACCATCCAGTTTCTGCTGGCACAGCTGAATGTGTTAGGAGAGTGATTTACGAACAGCCCTCGCTGACGTACCAACATTTTCCAGTGCAGACTAAGCTGCAGTCATTAACTAAGAGAAGTTTTCAGTACAACAAGTTTAAAGGAGCTCCCCAACCAGTTCAGAAATACCTGTCAGGCAATTTTTAGATGTATAGCAAACAAGTCACTGATAATCTTCCCTTTACAACTGAGACTTGCCTTTCAAGACGTCCAACACTGTCATTGTGGTCAGTTTAGGAAAAGCACCTTGTGACGCTTACGATTACCAAAAATTAACAATGCTAGAAGAGTGAGGCGAAATTTTAGCAGTAAATCATATAGTTTTACATTCTGAGGAATACCCAGTGTTTTACCCTTGAGATTGCTTTAATGTGGTGTGGATATAATCAATATGAGCAGATTTGATACCTGAAGAACTCTCCAAGTAACATAAAATCATGTGTTTTCAGATGTGCAACTGCTGTAACAACCCTGCTGGTATCCCTTGCACAAGGGTAAGCAATTTTTGAAACTCAGTCGTTCAGAGCTGTCCTATACATAGGATTCCTGAAACTGAAAGACTATTTTTTTTTTTTTTAAGAAAATAATTACATGTGCTTTTGTTAGTTCCTCATTCTGCTCTCACCGCTGATTCCAGAGGGTTTGTTTTCCCTTGCCCAAAATGACCCATTGCTGCTATCACAAGCTAAAATTACACATAGCTGGCACATACACTGAGAAATATGAAGAATCGTTTTTAATGTGATTTGCTTTTAAAGGCAAAACAGCAGTTACAAATCAGTTGACCTACTTCTGCTGTAACTTATCATATTTAAACAAACAATCCAAAAAACGCTCTTCGGAAAAGAAAAATCACCTCAGAACCTTAACTGTGGTAGAGAAAAAGGTAAAGACACCATTACCTATTGAATTCCTTAGGGGAAAGAAAATTGGTAGTAGGAAATAAGACTAGCTGTAATAAAAGGAAGAAAAGACAAGATAAGCTTTGGAAGATCTGGGTCTTCAGGATGATATTTCCGCATTTTTTTAAAGCTAGGTCACAACATTCCCAGGTTGAGGAAAACATATTCCTTGGTCTCGCAGCAAGCCCACCACAGGGATGCCAGTGGCCTGGCATCTCCTCTTCCAGACCTTCATGTCCCACACCTTCAAAACCAGAGCCTGGCTGCTCTCCTGGAGAGCCAGGCCTCCCGTATGTTTGAAGGAAGAGGGCCAGGACTAAAGACACGTCACCTACAGAACACGTCCCGGTGGGTATGAGTGGAGCCATCTGTTTTAGCACCATTGTTTATTTTCACCTATTTGCGCTACTTTTTCCTTGAGCAGGCCACAGAGAGCACCTCATCGGCTGGTTTCCCTTTTCGCCGCTGGCGGGGATCCTGGTCCCGCTGGCGGGGCTGGCAAGCCGCCTGTTGATTTCAGCGGGAGGAGGATCAGGCCCGGTCCTGCCGCTGCTGCTCACGCAAGCACTCGGCTCCACCCTTCGTTTCTCACATCGCTCCCTGCTCTGGCTTCCAGAAAGCAGAGCCAAAACAGAGCCACGGAGCCCCGTTGCCACGTGCTGTCCCTCAAAGCCCCATGCCACCGCTCGGTCGGGCCTGATACCTCGCAGCCACATCCCACCCTCGCCTGCCAGCCCCAGGCCCTCTGCGAGAAGGTCCCAGCGGGGCCGGGCGCCATTTTCTCGCTTTGTCAAGGCCCGTGGCTGCCCTGGGCTGTGGGAAGGCCGGGAGTCGAGGAAGCCATCTCAAATACTGTGACATTTGCACTTTTTCTTAAAAGTCCCCATTTCCTGGAGTCATGTTTCTTCTTGAGAAACTTGGCTTTCGTTTAAAGGCTAATCCTTCCGGGTTCCCGTAATTGCAGAGGACAGCCTGAAAATCTGGCTGCAGAGTTTCCCAAGAGGAAATAAAAACCCAGTAAACAAATAAAAAGAACTGGAAGTTTTTCTTGATGTCATTTGTTGATTTTTCTTAACATCAGTATTTTAAGCAATTCTCTCTCTTTTTTTTTTTTTTTTTTTTTTTTTTTTTAAGGCTTGGCAGATGATTTTTGAATGCTTCAGATTGGCAATTTGCTCTGAGCTAAATTCTGATTCAGACTGCCATCAATAAAGATTAAAAAAAAAAATGTTTCTTCACTGTTTGTCAGCATTATCCCATACTCATTAATTGCATTTTTATATCTATTCTTTTATAGTGATACTTTAAACCTCTTTCTTGGACTAGATACAAACTTGGGAAACAAAGCCTGTTCCCAATCTAGAAAACCCCCAAGGCAACTAAGAGACTTGGAGCTCATTTTATGCTTATGAAGCTGGTGCAGGAATTGTAAATATATACCTATGAGACACTGGAGATTGGAGAAGAAAAGCTGACTGCTGCCCTTTGCAATTGGACATTTTACAAATAAGTATGTAATTGGGCTTTAGTTGCTGACCTGTGTAATGTGCGCTTTTTCAGTATTTCCGACTCAAATGAAATGATGCTCATTAGAAAAATGTTCAGCTTGCATTATTCCAAAGCTTAAAACTGCTCTTCCCTAAGCAGAACTGAAATAGAAAGCAAGGATACATTTTATGTATATATACACACACTTTTTGCCCTTAGTCGTGCAAGATGCACGGCTTGGACAACTGCAGATGTTTAAGAAGAAGCCCTTACAGCACTTAAAGAAAAGGATAGAAAGAAGAGAATTGTATTTGCTTAACATCTACGTATTTTATGCACGTGTGTGCAAGAGCCTGCATTAGCTGTAACCCTCCCTCTGCATTGTTGATTAAAGAAATAACAGAAAAGAATGAGACTTTCAGTGCAGCTGGGTCAGCTCGTACCACGGGACTCGTATCTGGCACGGGCACGGCCCAGCTGTGCAGAGTATCTTATGCCAATGTCACGACCCAGCTACTACAGACCAGGGCTATTGCACAGTGGTTAGCAGGCTCCAGCAACAGGCTGCTGTGGCTGTAAATATGTAACCCTGTCTCGTCCCCGGCCACCTGGAGCAATGCCTGAATGAGAAAAGTTCCTGAGCTCAGACTGGCACTGACGAAGACGCCGATGCACCCCAGGTCTTATAAGCCTGCACGCTTCAGCTGCTTACAATAACCCTCCTCAGCAAGCAGCATCAGATGGGCAGGACTGTCTGTGCCTGGTTCACTTGGATGGAAACTCTTCCCACAGCCCCAGAACGAAACCCCCTGTGTTTCCCCTTGCTTACCCAGCCCTGGGCAGCCATCCTTCTCCATCAGCCAACATCAGAAAAGCTGATCCAGAGAAATACTTACAAGGAGCTATTGCAAATAATTTTTTAATGGGATTTTGAGTCTGGGCTCCATAGAACACACACACAAGGGTCTCTGGATTGGCCCCTAATGAATTATACCACCATCGCAGAAGGCAAATGCTATTTACTTAAATTCTTTGATGCCAGAAGTGAGGGGCAGGAGGTTGCAGAAGAGATTTTCAGCAGCAAAGGAATTATAAACAAAACAAAACATTGCAGCAAGCTCTGAGACAAGTTAAATACAATACATTTGACTCCAGGTTTAGCCCTGTCAGCCAAATAGGAAAAATACAAGTTATGTTGGAGAAGTCAGTCTTGGAAACATAGGCTGGACTGCTCTTCTCCCCTCTCCTAGCTTTTTTGTTTGTTTGTTTGTGTGTGTGTTTTTTGTTTTGTTTTGTTTTGTAGTAGCTCTATGAATTTATGGGGAAAATTAGCAAGCCTCAAAACTTTATGAAAAAAGTAGAGATGACTAAATAAAATGTATTCAGTTTTGGTGCCCGGACTAATGAGTAAGATTCAAGGACTTACTTCTGAGAAAAATAATAGCAATATGCTACCAGGTGACTGAAGAAACAGCAAGAGAGGCTGGAGGAGCTGCCACTGCCATGAAAATAATAAGCTGTTCCAGGCAGCGTGCCTCCGCTTGGGGAAGAGATGGGACGAGATAAAAGCCCCAGGAGAACACACCGCTATCAGGACTGACTCCAAGTTTCTACACCTGCAAAACATTCTCATGTGTTCCCAGCAAAGCCTGGGCTTTTACCTAGGATTTTAATACAAACCAAACAACACTGGGAATAAGCCACATAGAAATTTCAAATTAACAAATCCTTTTCATCTCACAACTCTCCCCAAAAGACTTCAGATCTCACTTAAGCATTGATGATGAAGGTAAGACCCTAAAGTAAAATATTTCTCAAAAGTACAACTATAATTTGGGGGCAAAACAATGACTATTGATTCTTCCAGAAAATACCTGTCCCCTTCTAAAATGATTTAAAAAGTTACCTGTTTAGGGTATACACACATCCAGAAGACAGATGTGTTTACAATGCAAAATATATCAGTCTGTGCTGAGAAGTCAGGGACTGCCAATTGACCTCACCATGACTGCGTAACGAGCAGTTTTTCCCAAAGGTAGACTTCAAAGAACTTTTGAATAGAGAATGCAAGGGTTTATTTTGTCCTTTTGTTGCTTTGTTTGTTTGTTTTCTTTTTCTTTTTGGTTTGTTTTGTGTTTTTGGTTTTTGTTCTGTGATGATCTAGCATGATGGAGAAAGATCCGAATAATCATTTCCTGGTTTGTTCTTGTATTTTAAATTTAATGTGAACAGAAAAATCACATCAGTCATTCTTTCCATTCCCACAGAAGATTTTTTTTGCGGAGGCCTCTGGAAAATTCTTACATTTCACCAAGTGTAGACTTTCAACCAAACGTTCCCTAGGATTAAGCTAATATTCACAACAACACAAGGAAAATTTTGCAGTGAATACCAATCCTTCCTTCTCTAGACTGCTCAGCTTAAAGTAGGTTCAAGTAGAAACCACTCTTGGGTGCTTGAGGAACTGCCGAGCCCTGAAGTTCTGGAAAAAAAAAAGTAAAAATCACCGATCTAACAAGTAATAAAACCCTTCAAATGCTTCCCCCATTCTCTTTTTCTCTTTTTACATGTGTATTTTTCAATCATACAGATTGTTCTGTGCAGAGAAACCTAATAGTGTGTTCTCCCACACTGTCCATATCTTTCAGAAGTTTATTTTTGGCTCTAGGTGTTTCTTGCAATATGTACACAACTAAGGACAGGAGGGCCCTTACATCCATTTTCTCACATGGAAAATTGGTCTCCAATTCTGATTTCTTCCCCAGTGGCTGAAGTCAACGAAAACCTCAGTGACAACAACCAAGTTATTCTGGTGGAAACTTGAGAGAGAAAAAAAAAAGAGTCTATTGCCTCACTACAGAAGTAGATGGGTGATGTATGTTTTGCAGTGACATTTTTCGAACGCACACTAATAGGAATACTTGGCTTGAATATTTCACAAATTTCTTAAGACCCTGATACTTCCTGGGACTAACTCTTCATTAAATGTAATGACTCCTCAAACCAGAAAAGAGAAAATGTCAATACCACCTGCTAGCTTTAGTGAAAGCTACCTGGGTAAATGTACAATGTGGCAAAATATGAATATGGGCTTGGTCCAAAAAAATTATACTGGAGACTTCTGATATTTAGTGGGCTTGTGAATATTTTCTTGAACACGCTTATGCACACACAAAGGAAAAGAAATAAACAAACAAATAAACAAGAACTGTTTGAAGACAAATTCCTGTCTACAGTCCTCCCCACCCAGCCAGCCAGAAAATGTGATTTACCAGAAGGAGTTCACAATGCTGCACTGGCTGAGAAAGTACACTGAGAACTTCACAGCAAGCCCAAAATAGCTTGAAAAGAGGAAATGGGTGGGGGTGAGGTTCTTTCTTCTGCTCACAAAGAGCTTCACCAGCCGATACAGATCAAGCAAAAGCAGTCCTGACATGCAGAGCGACACTTGGTGACAGTCCTCCCCTCTTTTCCCAGTCTGGTCTATTTTAAGTTCACATCACAGGCAACTTGGCAGCTACATGTTTCCGAAAGTTGCCCCTGCCACTTCCACGAGTTCAAAGCGTTTGTAAGGGCACAGCTCACAGCACAGAAAATTTTGAGGGGGCAGAGCAGGCACTGTCAGGCTACTGAAGGCAAGTCACCCAAAGAAAGAACACAACCTACCGATACTTAAGCCGAAAACATGCTCAATTTTCCGTACCATATTACTTCTTTTCAAATAAAGGCAACATTTCCATTAGCCATCCACGTGCTGATAGTATGTGTGATAGACACCATGTGTCTGCTCGAGCAAAGAAAGAAGTGCTCATCAAGAGATTCAACTGTGCGGGCTGCACTTTGGTAATTTTGTCATAGTCTCTCACCTTCTTAATGTTTTTCCAGAAAAAAAAAAAAAAATAATCAATTACAAATTAAAAAGGATGTGTGTGCATGCTTGTGTACGCCTGCAGGTGCAGAACCAGGAACAAAGAACATGGTGGTTGCATGTGAAACCTTGACTGATTCCCATTAAGTATGAAAGTAATGTAATGGTAATGTTTCCCATTAAGCTATGGGAAATGAGAGCATTCTCATCCCCACAAGTCAACTTTTAAGGTATCTGTAACTGACTGCAAATCCAGGTCCTCAGTTCAGCCTGTACACTAACGTGATTATCGGAACACCATAAATCTGGAATGGCAGTCTAAAGCTAAGAAAAGAGAGATTAAAGTTGTCCACAAAGAAAGAGAAGTTGCAAGCCCTTCCCTCTTTACGATGTGCAAAATGATGTGAAAGCTTTCAGGGAATTACACGTGGTTGGTAATTCATATTTTAGTGACATCTGCTTCAAAAGAGGACAGCAGAGGAAAGGTGCATTACCTCTCTTCTTGTAGAGCAGCCCAAGAACTCACCACTCCCACGCTGAACATCACTGCACACTCACATGAGGGCTCTCTATTCAGCTTCCACACAAAGCTAGACAGATTAGCTTAAATTACTGTAAACAACTCCTATTTGCTGTACTGAGACCTTTATTCCAACAGCTGGCTGCTCTGTATTCTCAAACTGTACCTGAGTCACCTTCATGTGTTATCCTCAGCGCTCTGGGAAACCTGGGGTTTAGTAAACAGGTTAAGCAAATGAAAAGGTTAGTCAGGATTGTGTTTCAGATGGATGCGAGATGAGATTACACTGAAAGCAAGTATATTAACAAAATTAAGATGAAATGTCTCCAGAACCTTTGCACAATCTAAATGGCCCACACTGCACAAAAAGAAACCATCCCCAAGTTTTGGGCTTGAGTCTTTCTGACCCTGGCGTTGAAGACCATTACCAACACTACCAACGTGCAAAGAAAACTGGGTTCTTTGGTTGCCATAGAGGCTGGGTGACATGGACATTGTGGGTTCCCTGTAGCTGAAAGTAATTAAATTGTAAGGAATGGAGATTAAGAAGGCAACTAGACAAAAATATTAGTTATGGAAGATGGAATAGCACTGTTAGGCTTGTATTTACTCCTCGCCATGTGTTAATGTGTATCTGTGCAGTGAAAGGCATGAAATTCAATGTACTTAAGTACGCTGTTCACCACACAAAAGCGCTTACATGAGATAAAGCAAGCTCTATTAAGAATCAATACTGACATCTAAGAAAGACTCAAGGTTACATTTCTTCATTCATTTTTGTGTTGTGTCGCCCCTCGCAATATTTTAGTGACACAAGCCATCACCAGTTCGAACTGAAGCCTCACCAGGGACAAGAACATGAGGTGGGAAGCAACATGGTCCAACCAGTATGGGAATAGATGGAATATCTACAGAGGGTTGGAAGCAATCCAGACTGTCCTACTCTTCTCTGCACCTCTGTCACAAATCCATGCGACCCTCCTGCGTCCATCTGCCACTGGCGAGATACGTTATGCTAGATACTGGCTCTGTAAAAGCACTTTGTAAAGAATGGTAGAAAAATTCTGTACAGTAACTTCTTCCGTCCTAAACACAATTCTTCACATGACCTGGCTTTATGCATCTTAGTTTCTCTGTGTTATATCGTGCATCAGCATGAGTGTGTTCAGGTTCTAGTAAGCACACCATCATCCCAGTATTAGAGGCTTACTCTGTCAACTCAGATCTTTAACAAATCAGTATTCTCCAGAATGGGAAAGAGAAAGACAAGGATAAAAAAGGTTTTTCCCCTAAAAATACTTCTTCTGAATAATAGGAACAATAGCTTAGAAATAAATATGACCAAGCAGAAAAGAAACTTCTTAAGTTTCCAGAGAGAAGAACTGCAAACCAACAGAAAATGTCTGGTGCCAGTATCCCCAGTATCCCCAGCCCTCTGCCAGTCCTCTGAGCAGTGGGGATGCACTCCCTCAGCTGCAAGATGAGGAGGTTATTATAACACCTCTGTACGTATACAGAACTCCCACGGAGGTGAAAAAGTTTTTCCGATTCAATGGCACCAGAGTAAGGCAGCCCCCGTGCTGGGGCTGTTGCATCCGGAGGCACAGCACCTACGAGTCCCGTCCCGAACCGCAGCGCCGCGGTGCCACACGCAGCCCACGCGCATCAGGAGACTGCAAATAATTTAGTTTCGGTGTTAGTTTCGGTGGCCATAAAAGGCAAAGGGCAATTAGAAGAAGAGGCACAGAGGGATGAGCCCGGTGTCCTGAACGCTAGCTGAAGGCAAGTGGACAAGCTGAGAAGAAAACCCAAGGTCATGTCTATGATGCTGTAAAAGCCAGACTTGTGGAGAAGCCATACGCACGATGTACCTTGCCTTGCATGGCATAGATGCACTCCTTGCTTGTAATAGACACCACTCTCCTTCCTCATCTGTCCTTTCTCCTAATCCATGCAGAACGACATCTTCTCAGCTATCTGGAGTGGCATCCCATTACCTTTTCCTTTTTTTATTTTTATTTTTAATCATGCACGGTAATTGCATACTGTAATATTAATATGGAGTGACGTATATAAAGATCCATCTTGTTCAAAAATCTCACCCCTGTAATCCCTCTGGAGGTTACATCAACACACCATCAGAAGAAGTCAAGAATGGTTGAAATTATCTTCTTCACTTTAAAAAAAAAGAAAAGCAGGTTTAAAATATTGTTCTAGCTTTTACTAACGATTAAAAGTCAACATCTAAAGCTCTCCTGGAAGTCAAAGAAGTGCCCTTTCACAATGCCTGCCAGTGAAATTTTCACAGAGATGCCACTGGCTCTGTATTTACTAACTTCTGCTGTGTCTCTAACCTTCTGAGCCTCTCAGCTAGCTCGAGGCATGCTCAGAGCCATGTACCCTATCAGTCTGGTGTTCACACATGTTCACTTAAAAAAAAAAAAGACAATATTTCTATGGTACAAGGGTGCTTTTCAAAGATGCTGAACACTCTGTTTCCTGTTGACTACTCAGGAAGCAGTGGATCCTCATCGTTTCTGAAAACTAGGCCATAGAGGTCTTCGAGCTGAGCTGATACTCACTGCGATGGCATCCTGGGCACAGTTACACGCTCAGTCTTCCAAAGCCAAGCAACAGATCAAGCAAAGAACTGCTCCCAACTTTACAACACGAGGTACTCTGCCTACACTAAAATAAAAGGGAAAAAAATCTAAAAGTCTGGCTAATCCAAATGTATTAGGGGTCACGTTTTAAACTGTAGCCTATTTTCCTAACAGGAGTGTGTCTGGATGAGGCTAAGGATCTGCTCTGAAGCTTCTGTAACTGCTCCTAGCTGGAAAGGGTTTATTAAAAAGAAAATAGCCACTGTGATAAATGACAAGGAAATCAACATTCATCCCACCAGCTCAGCCCCAGCACATGTAGCATCAGGAGCTGCCAAGGTGGTTTTTAGCCTGGGAGAAGCACCTGGGACACCACAATGAGCTACAGAAGGGGCGGGCAGGTCCCCGAGGACACGTGCGTGAGCAGAACCAGCTCTTGGATGGGATGGGAATGCACCACGGGCAACGGGTTGAGCAGGGTCAGAGACCGAAATGATGAAACACGTCACTGAGAAAGGAAGAGCAAAAAAAAAAGCTATGGCAAGCTAAGTCAGATACGACTGATCTTTTACATTTGTGACATCTGTCCTTTCCTCTTTTGTCTCACCTATTTAGACTACACGATGCCAGTCTCCTGCTCAAGAAAAACCCTTGGTGATGTTGGACCCTCCTTAGTGCCACCATCCTTGGTTGAGCTTAGGCTTTTTGCTGGTGCCCCAGGGGCAGAAGCAGTGGGCAGCAGGGCCACAGGGCCACTTCTTGTTCCCTTCCCTGTCGGTGACACCTGCTGGAGAGCAGGGGCGAAGGCAGGAGAGGCTCTGGGAAGCCCCAGCACCCGGCCCCTGCCGCCTCTCATTGAGGTTTCTTTTTCTGGAAACATTACAGCCAGCCTTGAATAGAAGGGAGTTGTAGGATGGGAAAACAAAACTTGGTGACAGTTGTTAAGGGAGTGACAACAGTGCAATCAACAGACGGGTTCATGTGCAGGGAAGTTTGATTCAGCTGATTTTTATAGCCGCCTTATTATGTCAGCAATCAGCGTTAGCCACGGCGGACTGAAATAGCCGCGTCCTTCGACCGCGCAGCCACCGACCCGCTCGCGGGCCTACCGCTAGTGGTTATTTTGGAATAACCGCAGCAAGACAAAGCTCGAATCAGGAGAGGATAACTGATTTACAGCCACTTTAAGGTCAACTTGCTTTGCTGCAAAAGGGCAAAAAGAGTTGTGCAGTGTGAATGGGAATCAGGCCTGACATTTCAGAAGAGGGAACCCAGCCCCGCTGCCAAAACACACACGGCGTTTGCTTCGCCTGTGCCTCCCAGAGCGCCTGGGGAAGCCTGGCTTGCTTCAGCTGCCATGCCATGCCAGAGGAGATGTGGAATCCCCAAATCCACCAAATTAATGTGAACTACAGCAAACGCCTCGATGAACCAGTTTCTGTTCCAACCAAGCAGTAACAACAATCTCTTGCATTGCTGCGGCAAGGCCCTGAGACAGGTGATATTTACTCATTTTTATTGTTAAAAAGGAAACAGAAAATAATAAGGAACATCTATTAAGCTCTTAAAAGAGCAAAAGTTTGTGTATCTTTAAAAAAAGGACAGTATTTCCATGCAAATATAAACTTATCATAAGCTTCCTGAAGCACACGCAGCATAAAGGCGGTATCGCTGCAGAGAAGGTATCTGCTTTCAAGGGGATTTGCATTCTCATCGACTGCTGGACCAGGTCCAGGCCAGCCGGAGGATAACCACCCTCCATCCTCCCTGCAGACACTCACGGAGACGAGACTGAAGCAGTATCATTTCTGACAGAAATCAAATCCCGGCCCCTGCACTGCTGGGAACACTACAGACAAGAAGAAATATTTATAAATATAGGGAGGAACTGGAATTAAAACAATTCTGTAGAGCTCATTTAGATAATACCTCGTCAAAGGACCCAATATGGGAACACGTCACGCATCTAGTAAATGCATGCAAACAAGAAGAATCTGCTAACATAAAATATAACTTTAACAAGCAAGAAAGTACAAATGTTAAGCTGACCAGTTAGACAAACAGCTCAGTGACATGCCCAGGTTAACCAAGCATTACTTAACTCTAGTCAAGCCATACATAAGGCCATGGAGAGCATGCAAAGAACACAATTTGATCAAATTTTAATTGGTTCAGATTTCAGCACTAGAACTGTAGAGGGGAGGATGATACCTAGCAACATGCCTCAAAAGATTCAAAAACAAGTGACCTTAGTGGAGGCTTACGAACATTAGGATTGCATTACAGGCAGTGGGTGTGTATTCATTGCTTGCTTCTTGGTGTGATGGACCTGTGGATAGACATAAACATCCCAGCACAGACTGAAGAACAGCTTCTTGGTATTCTCTGCATTGCCATACACATGGAATCACAAAATCAGAAATCGGTTGAGGCTGGCCAGGCCCTGTGGAGGCCCCCAGCCCCCTGCCCCAGCAGGGCCACCCAGAGCAGGGTGCCCAGCACCACGTCCAGGCGGCTGCTGAAGGTCTCCGTGAGGAGACCCCACGGCCTCTCTGGGCAGCCGCACAGCACACAAGTGCTCCCAAGCACCAAGTGATATAACGAAGGGAAATGGCCTCAAGTTGTCTTCTTTGTGCCATACAGGTGTTTATACCATTATTTATACCCATTCTGCTGCAGTGGTGGAAACTTTGTGCTGCCCCACTGCAAAATTGATAGAAAGATTATAAGCAAGTCCTCAGTGCCAGCAAAGCACAGGAGGCAGCTCAGGAATGGGTGAAGCGAAGTGACTGCTCAAGGTGGCAACTGCTCAGTGTTGCCAGGATGGCCAATACATGAGTAATCTTCATATATTGTTTTCAGGTGAGCTCTAAGATCATCCCCAGTGTCGCAGCATTTGAGACCCTTAGCCGCTGACAGACCCTTTTGTGAAAACATGTCTAGACTACACAAAAACGTAATGTTTTAGAATGTCCTAGTTGGCCTGTCGTAGCTGTGATACTGGCAACCCAAAACTGTGGATGTGCCAAATGCAAATGACAGTTAAATATGAAGTCAGAACATTACCAAAAATATTAGATAAAATTTATTTTTCAACTGATACCTTTATTTGTACTTCTTGAAGTCATGGTTAAAAATACTTCCTGCTAGAATCTTAGGATTGCTGGTTTGCAGCATTAGTAGAACAAATGTTAAGATTGGTCTGAACAACATACAGACAGAAATGTCTGTGGGTAAAAGCACCAGGAAAGGCAACGTAGCAACTTTACAATAAATAAATAAAGTTTTGAGAACAGGGACATGAAAGACAGCAATCAAACACGTAGGCACTGGGGATGTGGTTGTTGGCATCAGGACCAGAAGGTCCCTGCCTTAGGAAGTCCGCAGGATGGATTAGCAGAAGACCTATGCTGTGACAACAAAAAAGGGTGGCAGCAAGGTTGCACCATCCTCTGCATGACATTTCTCCTGCTGTTATCCCAGTGGGGAAGACATAAGGACACCCGCAGTAGGGAAACACAGGAAAAGTGCAGCAAACTAATATTTACGTAGGCTAAAGTTAAGCAGGATTCAGAAGTGAAAGGACAGCCCGTGGTAACGTGCTCGACTTCCAAAGGATAGAAAAGATCTACCCCAAAAACAAGGTGTCATCACCAGTCAAGCAGAATTGAAGCGACGTGGTGAGGACTTGGCAGGTGATGTCCCCCGTCCTCCAGGTGCACACAACTGATCCCAGCTAGAGCGTGGAGCTTGTGAGAGTGGGAATGAAACTGGTAAGAGCACGAGTGTGGGAGGAATCAGTTTTGTTTAAAACAGGTATCATCTTCCCCTTCCTCAACGTCTCACTGAGGTTTCTGCATTAATGCCCTTGTCTTTCGGTGTTGTGATTAAGCCCCACTGCTGTTTATTTTACCTAGCTAACAGTTTTAAAGTGCAACTTGCTCTACCAGAGACAGACTTTTAAGACCGTTTTCTTAAAAAATAATAATAATAATAATTTTTAAAAAAATCTTCCACTTTTACATGCCTTTCTGGAGCTCCAGGAGCAGCTCCACCAGCAGTGTAAGTTACACTAGATTTGGGGTCTGAATGTTTTCAGTATTTGTAGAGAGATGGACTTTGGGAGAGTGGAAGGAATACATACAGTAGTTGTGGCCAGGGACAGAATTCCCAGAGGGGCAGTGGGGACAGGACTGAACGGCCCTGCCAGTGTTGGTGCTTTGCCATCGCACGGCTGCGTGCGGTCTCACTCCACCACCACGTCCGCACGTATCGAGGGAAGACAACTCTACCTGACACAGAATTCAGTAGGTAATGTAGATTTTAGCCAAACATCAGAAAAGGAAAAGAAAAAGGAAAAACTGCATGGAATTGGGCAATCTTGTAGCAGAGACAACCTAAAGCTTACCCAAATACTTATTTGAAAATAGACTTACTTTTATTCCGAAGTGATCTATGCACACAGGTTTGGAGCTAAGGGTGTCACATCACTGCATGTACAGCAAGGTCACCATTCTGCTACCATGCTTTGGGAGTCCTCCTGTGCAGACTAAAATTTGGCCTCTTGCTTCTGCACAAGTATACTCGATTCAGTTAGGGGTGATCCTTACCTAAACGGTTTATACCTGACCAGTCTGTAAGGCAGATGCATCTATGGGGTATAGAAGTTTCTCTGTAACACTGTGATAGCTCTTCCCACATGGGAATATTCTGATACTGGAAACAGTGCACCAGCACTGAAATCAAACTGTATTTCACACTGTTTTCTAAAGACTTTGTTGCAGCAGTGCACCGGAGTGTCGGGTTCTGAATGCTGGTTGCTCTTCAAACACCAGTTGCTGTTTTCTGGGATTTATGACCGAAAGGATTAAAAACAAAGAAAACTAAAATAGATCTCCAGAGGATATTAATAGCTCCTTCAAGCTCAGTCACATTCCAGATCTTATTATTACAGAAGAAATATTCCTAAGGTAATAGATACAGCTTCCTCAATTTAAACAGTTTTCCCAAAGAGTAAATTCTAACTCCTTACGCAAATATCCAGCCTGCCAAACACAAACACCCATGCAAATGATAACTGGGCAATCATTTGCCCCATTTGCACATATACTCAAAGAACAGCTGAAAACTTGTGCCATTTTAAATAGACGTGCATGCCACTGTTGTGCAAGCATAGGGCTAATGCCCTGGAAACATTTGATGCCCAACAGCAGCAGCGGGAGCTGCGGGTTCTCAGCACTTGGCAGATCTGAGCCCTTCCTACACAGGGTTGTAAAGATGCTCACATGCCCATGGAGAGGTGCTGAATAAACACAGATGGGGACAATACTTTCCTTTTCTATGTGATAATACTGCTGACTATAGCTTTAACATGAAATAAAATTTGGTAGTTCATTTTAACATCGTTCATTTATTTCCTAAGTATTCTGATCCTTAGGAAATGAAGAAAATGCATTTCCACAAAGCCAAAAGACGAATCATTGTGTTAACTATCACACTGAGAAGACAGAAAGCTTTATCTGTTTCTATCACAGCCATGAGAAGGTCCAAGAAGTATGTTAATTAATAGCAATAATAAAAAATAAATCCTCCAGTCATGTGTTCCATTCAATCATATACAACATATATTTTTAAAATGAACAAAACACATCAGCCGTTTGCTGGGGAATTATTTTAAGGTCCTAGTGTCCCTTAGAATCTCTTCTCACGTCTTTAGATGTCTGCCTTTCACTCTCTCGGACTGAAATGTCTAGACATCCAAATTAAGGAGTGACCAATCACCGACAAACTGATCCCTCTGCGCACAAGGTCAGTGCTGCAGAGGCACACGCGCACACACACACACTTGCAGCGCGCACTGTGCAGGAGACCTTTATTTGTGCACAAAAATATTGATGTTGCTAAGTGATACGCGGGCGGTCACCAGCCCCAAGCCTTTGTGTTTGTTTATTACTGTCTTCTTTCTTGAGTAAACAATGCAATAGTGATGCAGGGATAGAGAACCCTGCTAAATTAAAACAGCTATGGGAACTAATTTATTATGTCTGTATGGTATCAACCTACGACTTTTTCTTTTCTTATTTTGTTCCATTAAGTCAGAAGGAAAAAATTTATGAGGAACCCGAAAACACACTTGTCCTGAATGGTCTCAATCATCCTACTTACCTTCTATTAAAAACGATTTATTTGCAAAGGTCCCTCTGCGCCTTTTTTTTTTTTTTTTTTTTTTTTTTTTTCTGAAGTTAAAATAATGGTCCTGGCTTAAATTCATATATCTAGTCAATTGGAATAAGAGGCAACCTGAAAATGGTATCTCGTGCCACCACATTTTAAGTATGGATTCACTTTGCTTACCTAAAAATTTAATCCAGTTCCATTCAGTTCTAGAATCCAAGTTACTATTAGAAAAAAATCTTAGACAAACAAAAAGCTGCTCAATTCCGTCAGCATTTTTGAGTCATATCGAATGTCAAAAACTGAATTACAAAGAACCCATGGAGCCTCTCAAAGGCAGGTCCCCAGAAGGTCATCATCCTGTCTGCAAGCATCCTGGGAGGAAATCAGAAAGGTCTGCTCCAGGAAGCTGTCTGATTTCCATGAATTTTGCTACAGTCAACATGGCAGACCATTTGGCTGCAAATCCTTTTTTCAACAGGAAGATATTTCATCAGGATGCTTTTTGCTACCTCTATTCATAGAGCTCTGCAATGCTGTAACGGCGATCGCTGGAGCGAGACCACCCTGCCCCTTACAGACACGTACCACTCCTGACACCTACAGCTAGCTACTTGTGCAGAACGTATTGGTAGGAAAATAGTAAGTGTAATTTGACTTCATTGGATTTCATTTTAAGCAGCTAAATATGAAGGTGACTAGCAATCTCTGCTAGCAAGCCCAGCTGAAGAATATTTCAGAACCTTTTATACCCTACCTGAACAGCAAAAGCTGGAACAATAATATAAAGATGAAGATTAACTGTAATTCAGACAACTTGTTTCTGGTTTTCCTCTAGGTTACGACAAGTCATGTAATAAATCACCAGACAAGCATAAACTTCTCTTTCTAATTGTCATGCACATACAAGCTCCTCCCAAGCTCTGTTTCTTTCGCTACCACTGAAACAACAAGGAGTTTACAAAACCAATGTTCTGCCAAGTGACTCCATTTTACAAGTCCTGATCCATAACCATGCCCAAAGCAGCACTGCTCCAGACCACCTTCTGTTCAGCAGGCCAGATCAGACACAGCAGGAAACTGAAGAGACAGGACAGCTCAGTCCCGTCTTTGCTGGCGCAGTGACTTGCTGGATGAGCTACTAGCCCTGTCTGCCTCAGTTTTTTCATTGCACAACACTAAAAATGTTGCTACCTTCCAAGCAAAAGCACTGCTTTAACTCCCAAAGAGCAAAGACCAGAAGTGATCCCATTCCAGCCAAAAGCAATACTTCGCCTTATCCTCTAGCAACCTACACGGCCAGCTCTGGGAGTGCTCCTGCAGTGATCAAGAGGTGCAAGCATTAAACATGTGCTGAATCAATAAACCCATTAAAACATTATTTATGCACATGTACTCTGGACAAATACCTTCGTTGTGGGGTGAGGAGGGAGGACACAAAAAGTTTTTCTTCAGAAAAGTTGCACGTTACTTTAAAATATATATATATATTTTTTCCAGCAGGCTTCTATTTGCAGCAAGAACGAGACACTTGGGACTTAATGGTAATAGTACTACTTTGAAGTACCTGACTTGCCTTCAGCTACAATGTGAGCTGGGAAACAATTCAACATTGATGATGGGCTCTGGGACCCCAGATGCCCTGAGCTGGAAGACTGTGACTGCAGGAACGATAAACTCCCAGCCAACACCAAACTTGTGTGGGACTTGCTGCTCCAGCTGGATACATACAAGTCCATGGGGCCCAATGGAATTTATCCCAGAGAACTCAGAGAGCTGGCTCGTGTCATTGTGAGACCTCTCTCATTTATTTTTCAATGGTCTTGGGAATCCGGAGAGGTCCCGGTTGACTGGAAACTGGCAAACGTTGTTCCAATTTGCAAGAAGGGCAAGAAAGAAGACTGAGGTAATTACAGACCTGTCAGTCCCACTTCAGTGCTTGGTAAAATTATGGAGAAGATTATTCTGGGAGTTACTGAAAAACACCTGAAAGACAATGTGGTCATTGGTCACAGCCAACATAGATTCACAAGGGGAAAATTCTGCCTAATGAACTTAATTTCCTTTTATGACAAGGTTACCCACCTAGCTGACCAAGGGAAACCAGCTGATGTAATCTTTTTGGATTTCAGTAAAACTTTCAATGCTGTTTCTCAGTGTCCTTCTGGACAAAACGTCCAGTGTACAGCTAGACAAAAATAATGTGATGGCTGAACAATTGGCTGACAGGTCAGGCTCAAAGGGTTATTGAAAAAGGTGTTATACCAGGCTGGTGGCCAGTCACTAGTGGGATTCTACAGGGTTCCATTTTAGGACCAGTTCTGTCATGACTTGCATGTACGACTTGAAGGCATACTGAGTAGGTTTGTGGATGACACTAAACTGGCAGGAGTGGTTAACTCCACTGAAGGTAGAGAGGCTTGAGAGATATTGATAGATGAGAGGATTCTGCAATCACCAACAATATGAAGGAGGAACACAAAGATGGTGAAGGGTCTGGAGGGGAAGATGTATGAGGAGCAGCTGAGGCCCCTTGGTTTGCTCAGCCCCAAGCAGAGCAGGCTGAGGGGAGGCCTCATGGCGGCCTGCAGCTCCCTCACGAGGGGAGCGGAGGGGCAGGCGCTGAGCTCTGCTCTCTGGGGACAGCGACAGGACCCGAGGGAACGGCATGGAGCTGGGACAGGGGAGGGTCAGGCTGGGGGTTAGGGAAAGGTTCTGCACCCAGAGGGTGGTCGGGTACTGGGACAGGCTCCCAGGGCAGTGGTCATAGCATTGAGCTTGCCAGAGTTGAAGAAAAGTTTGAACAACGCTCTCAGACACATGGTCTGATTTTTGGTTGGCCCTGTGTGCAACCAGGATGTGGACTCAAAGATTCTTGTGGGTCCCTTCCAGCTTAGGATATTCTATGATCCTACAATTCACCCTGTGAGGAACACATAGGTACATCACCCAGGAACTTTTACTTCTTCCTCTTTTCTTAAAAAAATGTTTACATTTCACTAAAATCCTAATGCTCCTACCAAAAGGTCATGCTTCTGATTTTGTAGAGGAGAAAGCTTAGTCACAAATACACCTTGCAGGGTGGAAAAATGATGAGGAAGAAAATATCAAGCCAGACAAGTATGACTGGAAACTCAGATGCAGAGAAGTCAAATATTTCAAAAGATGTCTCAGTAGGTATATTCCCACCTCATTCCAAGCAAATACGATTAGTGCATATTACTGAGAATTTTATGCCTCAGAAGAAGGCTCTAATTTTATTTCACACCGCTCTGAAGATTCCTGTAATATACACACATCTTTAATGTGGAATTTTATACCCTATTTATAGCATATAGGCTCTTTTTGATATTATTACTTTTCTATGAAAGTTCCTTTGAAGTCAGTAATTACCTTAAGCGAAATATTTAGCCTGTTGTGAGAATTGAACTATGAGATTTGTGTAGAACAAATAAGTCATCATGTAGCACAACACAAAGGTTTCAGAGCCACAAGTGCAGATGGAAACATTAATTATGAAGACAAAGCCAAGAATGCATTGTAAAAGTCATTTAAAGTGAGAGATCATGTACATCTGTATAGTGCTATGTCTCACTTCAAGCAAGCCACTAAAAACTATGTGAGCTACATGCTAAAGAGCATAAAACTATTTCATTACTAATTACTCTCCTTAGTAAAGCCATGGCTGTAGGTTACCACAGACCTGGCCAGAGTCAGGGTATAACTGTGAAGAGGTCAGAAGGAGCCATTAAAATGACTAGTAATGATCTGTAGTAACTTCTCCCTAACCAGAAATGTCAAATCATTAAAGACTTGTAAATCCGGATTCTTCCCATGCTAGAAGAAAGTGTGTCTTTCTCTGCAAAGCTATGAATCTCCCTAGAGGGATATATGACCTATGGCTACCATATATCAAGACACAAAGTTGTATCACTGTTACATTGCTTCCTGATCTAGGACCGATCCATGAATATCTGGTGTCTGACCCACAGCATTTTCAAGACTTTCAGTGAGAAGTCACTTATAGATCCCCTCTTCACCTCCTCAGACACAGTTCCTTAAAGTTACCTAAAAGTACAGAAAATTAAAACACCATGCCATGTGGATCTGCAATTTGTTACATAAATATTATCCCTTATACGTAATACATAATATAAAATGTGAAACAAAAACTTGAAGATGTAACTGAGACACAAACATGCACGCAAGTGCAAAAAAAATGAGCCTGCCAGCGCAGGACCACAAAACCAATTCATTACCATTTTTCACAGATGGAAGAAATTCATCTGGTTTACTGCATCCAGACAGGTTTTCCCAACTGCATGCACTTCAATAATCTGAGAAATGAAACTGCTGTTTCTATTATATTTTTTTGCCTAAGCAAAAGTCTAACTTCTTATTAAGAATGCTTAATAAAACCAACACATTAAAAACAGTCAGCAGGGAGTGTTGCAATTAGATGCTTGCACAGTGCTTCCCTCTGTGCCTACATGCAAATATTTTTCATTTTATACAGACTTTCAGAAACTTCATCGTTTTACTGCAGTAAGACAGACCTTTTTTTCATTGAGATGTTAGGCCATAAATTGAATATCACCATTACTTTATGGAACAAAACGAAATTACTTCATAAAATGCATAAAATTTTCCTAAAGTGGTTAGTTTTGTTCTGTTTTCCTCCTATGTGGGACCTCATTACAGCCTAGCCGAAGACACTGATACTGGCTTCATCCATCCAAACTTGGGGGAGAAGCAAAGACTAGGTCTGAAAAGGCAGATGAGATATGTGAAGCATCATTAAGGATGCAAAAAGTTAGAAGACCCACATCTAAGATGACTGAAATCTACACGTATTATATGAAACACTGTTCTTCAGAGAATATTGAGATACTGTTGAATATGTTTTTTATCTGTGGGGAAAGATGTATTTGGACTAATATGGGCAATCGCATGGAGGACAGGCTTAGAAATCATCTCTAACAAGTTTGTCAGATGTGAAATTCACTCTGATGGCTGCAGGAACCTATATTTAAAGCCAAAGTCTACAGACTGCTGCATGCTCTCACCGTAATTCACTCCATCCCAGTTAATGACACTAGGTGGCTTGTAGCAGGCAGTCCTCCATCCTGCAAAATTGGCTGCAAGTATCCCTGTAACCTACGGAAGGGACAGAGCAAATACATGAAAGGAACCCAGCCAGCTGGAGGAAGCTTTAGGAGAAACTGTGACCATCTCATCTAACCCCAGGGACAATACAGGACAACGTCTTTTCCTGAAATAATCCAACCTGTCTGGTCAAACATAAACCTATCTTTTCCATAAATGTTCAGCCTGTCTGTAAAGGCTCCCAGTTAGAGCCTGATGATGTTTTGCATCATCCGGTAGCTTCTGAAGCGTGGCTGTCTGATAAGGGAGGCTTTCATTTTTTCCAAGTTTTTGTTCCCCAGTGCTTTGTCCTCGTCTGGGAGCACAGCAGAACGTCCCTACCAGAAGTGAGCACGCAAACAAAGAGGAAAATGTTGCAAAAACATTCAGCGTGAATGAAAGCCGCACCTATCACTTAGGCCTGTCCAAGTCTGTTTTTTTTCCCCCCCGTATTTACATCCCAACACTCCAGGTTCGTTGAGTTATTAACTGCAAATTGGCCTGTATGAGTCTCTTGCACATTCATTACGGTCTTTACAAAGATATTCCTTGCAAATGCCTTTAGGTCACATTTGAAGCTGCGGTGCGAACTCTGCCAGACATCACGACTGTGGAAGTGTTTGCTGCAGGACGGTGCGTGATGTCTGCCACAGAAGCGAGGGGCATCTCCAGCAGGCCTTCCCCCATCCTAAGCAGCCACCGCATCTCCTCCCAGACACGGCCAATGCCCACGAGATGGCATGGCACCATTTAATCTGAGTTTAATCTCAGATTTTAAATCATTACTCCTTAACTGACACAACAGCCTGCCAGCACGCTGCGATGCTAGGCATCTCTCACGATCCTTGGTTCTCCCGGCACGGCCTCGCAGATTTCCCTGAATCAAAATACGACCCGACCCTGCTGGCTGCCAGCAGAGCACCGCTTCCTTACGGCGCTTCTGCCAAACAAAGTTGCAACAACCAGAAAATAAAGATTGTTTGAGGTTGTGCGACCTATCTGAAACACCACGCAGGCAGCAAAACTTCAAAATGGGAAGGATTGGGAAAAAAAATAAAAAATAAAAATCGAGTTATAGATGAAATGTGCGCTTTGGTTTTTGTTTTAAGCTTTTTCAGCTCTTATGGTTGTCAGTGGCAGGATTATTTTGGTTTAAATCACTCTTAAAACAGACTTTATGTCTATCTATTAGGAAGCACTTTAAACTGCAGTGGGAGATTAACACTGCTCTACTCAGTTCAATGTCTCCATTACAAAGAATCTCCACTACCCAAAGAAGAAAGGGAACAACACTTCTGGTAGCTGCACATGAAGTCAGAGGGAAAAGCAATCTCTTGCCAAAAGCTGAACAAAGGCAGACCTTCCCCTTCTTTGCACTCTTCTTATGACTTCCACCACGCCATCTGCCCAAGAGGGTATTTCAGCTCCTGGCCCGGGAGCATCCTGCACAAAGGCTCGCATGCTGCTGGATGCGTCCTTGTCTGTCCATGGCCAGGGAGAAAACAGCGAAGTTGAGCAGCAAAGTGACAAGAGAGGCAGCAGCAGCCTCCGGCAGCCATGGGAACAATAATTTCTATGGACTGGAGGCTGAAATCTCAGAGGGAAATAATGCCAACCGCGGCAGCCAGGTCAGAGAGGGGGACCCCAATGGCACTGGCTTGAGTTTTAAGGCAAAATGTTACTGTAGACATGCACGGACCTGACTTTCCCATCCTCTGAAAGGCCATAATAATGACAGCCACATACCTGCAAGAGGTAATAAAGCAAAGCAGGAATTTTGCCTGCACAAAACGTAAACATCAAAACAGATGGCGCAGTTATGTTAATCAGTTAATGTTCGCAGAGCGCTTTGAAGATGCAAAGCGCTGTGAAGGTACTAAATACTTACAGTCTTGTCTAGACATCATCAAGCTCATTTTGAGATTGCAACCTTTTCAAGCCAAACAGTGCCTCTCTGTGTATGTCTGCACTGCACTTTCTGCAACGGGCTCCAATCTCAAGATGCGTTGGTAAGGGACAGGGATAAGAGGAGCAGCCACTGGAGGTTAGAAACATGAGCCAGCAGCTACTGCTAAAGCAGCGTGAGATAGCACAGCAGAGATTCAGGCTAAATATCATTAGGGAATCGGATGGAAGTCAAAATGCACCATGCCAAGATCGAAATAAACACATCGCTCCTGTGCAATGCAGTACGTAAAATACTTATTCAAATGCAAAGGCTATTTTTGGATGTTTCACGAGATAAATGGGTGAAGATTGAGACTGTTGCAACACACAACCCTTTACAAAGCGGCTTGCTGTAATGGTGAACACTGCGTCTAGTGCACTAACAAGCCAGGATGCAAAAAAATGTCTTTGACAGAATGAACCATATATGTAGATTTAGCAGAGCTGGGAACAGCACAGTGGCAAACATCGTCATGCACAGTCCAGACTAGGAATTTAACAAAGCAAGCTATGAACAATGAGATCACAGATTTTGTTGAGGTTTGGGAAAAATCCATCTAAAACATTTCAAATCTTGCACTTTTTATTTGCTCCAAGGAATGTGGCATGCAAATAAAATTGAACCCCAGAGACTTACGCCACAATAACTGAGCCTTTTATGTCAGATTTCCTTCCAACCCAAACCAAACACTACTGTTCTGATGCTAAGAAAGTGTAGGTCTCAGAACTCTTCTCCACTTGGGCTTCCTCGTCACCTCGGACTGTAGATGGGGAAAGAAGTCTGGCATTATACAAGACGTATAGACAGCTGGAACACAAAATCATTTCTCATATGCTAAAAATAGACTGGATTTGACCACCCAGTGAACAACCAGTGCTACCAAGCATGCAATGGGAGTTAGTGGTTTCAGCTCAGGCGGCAGCTCCCAGCCAGGAGCATTTCAGAGCTGGCGTGTTGAGCTCCAAGGGTGAAGCCACTTCCCATCCCTCTGAAACATCCCCTCTGAGCGGCTCCCACTGATCCGCAGGGGAACGGCATCCTCTGCCCACTGCCTTCAGAGGTAGTGCAGCTTTGGGCAAGGACTTGTCATCAGGACAGAAAAGGCTGAGGGAAGGAAGGGGTGTTTGTGTTTAGAAAATAGATCCCCTTCACCCCAAAAAGTAACACACCAACTGTTTTCAGACCAGAAATGTACACTCTGAAATGCAGGGGAAAAGATGGCTTTGTTCCCTTTTGTCCTTTCAGAGCATGACCCAAAATGTACCTTCCTTTTCTGCTGGGGGAGCATGAGAAGGGTCTGCTGCTAACTCCCTGCCCCCATAAAACAACTGCCAGACAAAAGGTCTTCTGCTGTAGATTTGCTTGAATACTAACCAGCGCTAAGGTTGTTTTCTTGCTTTTGAGGTTTTGCTTTGCCTTACTTATTTTCCAGCCTCTTCACTTCAGCTGTTAAACATTAATTTCTAAGCAGAAGAAAAGCTCTTAATACCATTACAGCTCTTATTTCTCAATTTGTTCTCAAATCATTACTGTCGCTGTCCCTAAAATAAAACTTTAATTGGAAAAGGATTTTGTTTTACAAAACGTAGTCCTTTGTAAGACTACTGGCAGAGCACATTGAAGAGCAATGCCAACACCATGCTGACTGCTCCCTTTCCAGGGAGAACGTCGCCTTTCCCTCGCTGTTACAGAAAGCATGTATATGTAATGAGCCCAATTTTCAGTCTCATCCTAACTGAGTTACCCTTTCCTTGCCCGGAATTTTGCATATGCTCACATAATTATGCCTTGAAATTTGCA
The DNA here is from genome assembly GCF_011077185.1 of Oxyura jamaicensis. Classification (NCBI taxonomy): domain Eukaryota; kingdom Metazoa; phylum Chordata; class Aves; order Anseriformes; family Anatidae; genus Oxyura; species Oxyura jamaicensis. Next base: position 103,503,915 of record NC_048894.1, read on the forward strand.
GATACAATTACTTGCTGACACACTTTGTTATTTGAATGATAAAGTGTTTGATTGTATCCAATGAAAACAAGATTAAGATGTGGAAGCAAACGTGTTTTAGCAAACCTAATGCATTAACTTAAGCTTCTGTTGTTTTATGGAAACACAATCCTCTCACAGCACGTCTACACCCTGTCATGAAGTATTGTCTAGAGACCTTGCATTAAAAGCAGGCTAGCCGTGTCACTGCATTACCACATTTGCGCTCGCCTGGTAAGAAATACAGCTACATAGGAATGCTGATGTTAACTATTTTTATTTTTTTGGAATGGGAAAGTTTGCTCGCATAAAAATCATCAGTGACATATGAACAGAGTCACAAAATAACTAACAAAAGGACATTGCTAAATTAAACTGATTTTAGAATTCATATTACGCCTTGATGTTTGTCGGTTCATTACATGCAAGAAATGTTTCCGATTTTTCTGCCAAAGAGAGGAAAGCTATTAAATTAGAACTCCTGTTAAGAGAGACTGTCAAGATACCAAATTACAGTTTATCAAAACTAAAAGATGTTTTTGATCACATTTACTTAAGTTTGTCTACGACTTTTGAAGCTACACTTACTCCTCATTCGTTTATGGTTAGTAAACCTTTAATTAACGTTTTATTAACAGAATTCCACAGGAAATCCTTAAAACTACACATTGCGACTATTTGGTGGCTGAGCCCCTCTCGCTGCAGTCTCGCCGTGCTCTCACAGCAGCTGGATTTCCTACTGCTCTCCCTAAGTGCAGACTACCGGCTGGAAAATCCAGACAGGGCTCAGTTGGATTTCCAGAACAATTATGGCATAAGACTTTCTTGATACAGCGCGCAGACGTGCATCTAGGGAGATTACACTAACAATTCATTCTAGCTGGCATCTTTTGGGAAAGAATGCAGAGTAGAAGGAAGCAGCCCAGTAATTACATTTAAAGCTATTGTTGACAAAATATAAGGACGGAAGAAAAGAAAAAAAAAAAAGTTACCATATACTTGGAGGTGCTGACAATAAGATCAAGAAAAAAAAAAGATTTTTGTTATTAATATTTTTGTCTGTTTGAATATATTGTCATGATGGGAAAAAATACCTAGAGCCTGGAGTCCATTTTAGATCTCAAGGCTGGCACCAAATGAAAACAGAGTTAAACAGAGAGGTATTTAGCAAATGAATATTATACGGAATCAATCACCATAACATGACTTGCCACTTCGAACTATTCAGAAATGATGGCAGTGCTTATATCAGGAGAGCTTAAAGATCCTGACATCCTTTTTCTTTAATTTTATCTAGTTTCAGAGCCCTGAGGGATCATGTGTTTAAGCTTTTCTTTGCAACGGAGAGAGATGAAAATTAACCTTTTTTACAGTGAGACCAAAATTGTTAAGTATTTCTATAAGCAGTAGACTTGGAAGGCAGGTTTTAAAGAAAATGTAAATTCAGTGCATGACTATAGAGGAAGATTGCAGGAGTCAGTAGCTATAATCCAGCAATGACAATGTATCACAAATTGGATATTAACTTCAGGAAGAATCAGAAGGTGAAATTCCAGTGAAGTCTTGAGCAGCTTTAGCTTCAAGCTACAATCCAGAAAGTCCATGCCATGCTGGCCAGACCATAGACAAAGCATTGTACAAGTGTATAGTTAGAGGGCAGGTAGCCGCCGATAGCAGTTCAGTTTTTACTGCTGCATTCGACACGAGTGCTTCTATATGAGGGTCAACCTTACTTCTTTGTGTTTAAAACCCCTTCCTCACTATAATCAATTACCCACATATAAATACTCGTGCAGTCCAGGAGGAAGCCTACACTTACTTCAGCAGCCATATTTAAAGGACACATCCTACAAGCACGTGGTCAGTCTCTGCCACAGAGAGAAGCAGAATATTTTTCCGCACGGGCTGCCAAGGGTTGCTCCTAAAACCAACCTCAGCTCGTATTTGTATTCCAGACTTTTGTTCCCATTGGAGCTACACAGGATCAAAAGCTGTTTACTCCTTCGGCTTAGTAGGTTCTACATCAACGAGGTTTCAGTAAAATGTGCCAAAACCACCGATCAGGGCTTTCAAGTTGTTGCTAGAGCCTAAGGAGGGATGACACAGTGTGTTTACAGTTCATGAGGCTCTGAACTCTCCAGTTCTCTGGCTAAGAGAAAGACAACAGAATCGCAATCCCCTGATTATGCCTTGCATTTTTGAAATGCTCAAATCTTTGCAGCCTTTCCACAGTATTTGATGCCTTTTGACCATAAACCGCCCCAGAGTGCAAGAAAAAAACAGTTGGGAAAATATTAATCTTCACCTTATATGGTGAGAATGAAAATGAGAAAATAGAGGCTGCATTCTATGTGAAATGTCTAAGAAATTCCTTTTCAAGTGGATTCCTTTACTCTAGCTTCCGCATTCACAGGAAAGAAATTATTTTGGCATACATAGATAAGAAATTGTGTCAGCTTAAATTAATTTTGTACTACAATTATCAGAAAATGCTGTGATGACCTCTTAAAAAAAATTAGTATTTTCAGACTTTTGCTGACTCTTAAAACTTTATTCTAAGCTGCACAACAGTTCTTGCAACTTAGATGAGTATTTTTCCTTTGCAAATGAGGAAAACAGATAAAATAGTTAACTGACTTCCCCAAGTTGTTTTAAGACCTGGAGAAAATTTCAGAAGCCTTGATCCTGTATCCTGCGTTGCCTATCAAAGTTCCTGACAGAGCGTATAAGCTACCACCCATATAAATGTTGGTGTTATATCTACTAAATGGCTACATGAGTTAAATAAATTATGTTAAACTCATCTCTCTCTCTCAATGGGCTGCTCTCCTATTGGGGAAGCATTACAGCCTAGGCCAGCGTGCAGCTGCGGGAGGACTATCGTTAAGTCAGAGGGCAAGAGCAACTGGCCATGGGTGCAGCAAGACCAAGCGCTGACTTCAGATTGATTTCTTTGCCTTTCTCAGGAAATTATGGCAAACTGTTGATCACTGTCACTTAAATACCAACATTTTGCATAACAGAGGCTTATGTCCCTTCTATTAGCAGACTAAGCCATTCCTTTCAGTCTTTTCTCCACAGTTACAAACTCAGTCTCTTACCATTCAGAACTTTCCCTACTTGAGTTTCATCTCTCTCAAAGAGAGTTAACTAAAACCAAGCACAATACTGTACCCCACTGATAAGAATCAGTGCAAAACATAGCAGAAAAATTACTTCCCGTGTCCAACTGCTAATCTACTACTGCTGTTAATTAACTACAGTTAATCTATCCTTATATGCAATGGAAAACTAAAATATCACCAAAGAAGCTGAGTGATTTCCAACAATATGGTTTTATATAGGGAATAAAATTAAATATGATGCAAGGAAAGTCCCTGCCCTACAGAGCTAGCTCATCTTTTGAAACAACATAATTACACACGCATTCTCACACACATTATAATCTGGCTAGCTGCCTGTGTGGCCTACAAATCCTACTTGTTATTAAGTTCTTATATTTATTCAACAGTCTTTGTTTTGTTTCATCCCGTTTTTCAGAAATGCTGTGTGCCATGACCTTGGCACTACGGTCCGAGGAGGAGCGGCCTGGATGTGGGCACGGTTGCAGTACCAGGACCCGCAGGGCCTGGCCTTTCCGACCGACGTACCCGTTGGAAAGGGCTGCTGCCAATCCCATCTTTCTCCTTCGGTCACTGCGTTTATGCTGGGCAGGTAACCAGTCACCTGAAGGGGACTTTGGGGCTCTTTGATTCTCTGGCCAGTTCAGAGAAGGAAAGAAATCAAAAAGCAGAGCAAAGCTCCCTGCAAACGGAAAAGATGGGGACGAAGTGCCGAAGGACTGCCAGTGCATGAAGGGAACATAAGCAGGGATTCAGGAGCTGGCCTTTCTGTTCTCATATTGCATATTGCCTGCAATCAGAGGGACTCAATTTTATTCTTTTTGGCCAAGGTTATTTCTATTTCTTTCAAAGGCTTGACTAAAAGAGTTGACTGAAAACTTAAAGCTCCTAGAAAAACGGAAATCTGGGGAAGCATCTGCTTAAACCGTGGGGTACACGGAGTGGCATAGGCTGTAATGCTCTTTGTTTTGTTTTTGTTGTTGTTGTTTTTCCAAGTTAATTTTCTACCAGACAAGTTCCCTGAAACAGTTCAAAATAGTGCAAAACACCCATATTTACACAGCTCAAGGCAAGAAACAGTGACTGGAAGACACCAGCTGAAAGTCAGCACCATTGCCTTGAATGTGAAACCAGAGTGTATAGTCCCTTTGACCAGGCCTGAAAAATCACAAAGGAAATGGATAAGTCAGTTCACATAAGGCTACTTTTATATCTTAAGCATCTGTAGACCCATTCATATCGATTACCTGATTATCGCAAACTACGCATTTTTTCCAGACACACTACGGCTACCAACATTTGTCAGGCTTCACTCAAATTACCTCTTACAATTCATTGTAACACAAGCAATCTATGTTTCTGCAAATCATGAAGATAGATTTTCTTTAATTTCATCCAGCAACTGTTGAAGCAAAATGATAAATAATCACGGCACAGTTCCCTCTATGCTCACCAAAAAGCTGTAAATTTATTTAACAACCTGCAGCATAAGCACAAACACATCTTTTTCAACCAGGGCTGAATACCTTTCAGAAAGTGTTTTTATTATAGGTGTATCTGATGAGAAGAAAGGCTTTAACAAGACACAACTGCAATGCCTATTTTTCCAAAGACCATACACACAGTCCCTGCTGCATTCCACCTCTCAGCTGAATCAGTTATCCAAAAATACCAGTAGCTAACCATCCTTCTGTAAACGAACACAGTAATTGGTCTGATTAATTTAACATTTACTTATTTCAACTTGAAAACTTTAACTTGGGGAATATATGACAACTGATGGAAGTCATAGAAGCCTGTAATAGTGCCCTGGTCGGCTCACAGTACTTCTGCAATACGTTCCCTGTCATTGGGACTTAAACTAATTCAGAGTTTTGAGCAGCAGCCATGTGGCATCTGACAAATTGCAGGGTATGGCGCTGAGTCCAGCTTTAAAGTCCCACTCACCTGGGCTCACACTGCAGCCAGACACCACAACTGCTGGCGCTGCCGTCCTTCACAACACATCATTGACTTGATCCAGCATGACAATATCCAGTAGTTTGGTTTTTTTTTCCCCTGTAGCATCATTTTTCACACAGATCATTTTACTGATGGCTCAGCAGTTCGGCCCTGCCAACATTCACGCTTGCCAAAACCGAGGTGGTGGTAGGCAGATGCACAGAGCCAGAAGGTTCCTGCGCGGACCTCGCCAGTGGAGCCACTGTCTTACCGAGTTATGCTCTCAGGAGGCAACAACCTCTAAGCCTCCCCTTGAGCTTAGCTAAGAAATGCCACTACAGAAGCATATGTAACATGCCGAGGCAGCTTCCAACTGAAAAGCAAAACAAACAAACAAACCACGAGGAGACAGAACATCAACTTAATATATTCCAAAAAATGTGTTTCTGAATGAAATTTGAATTAAAAAAAATATGTTTCTTTAGAGCATCAGTGTACCTGATAATGAAATTTGCAATTCAGAGTTGCACTGAACTTGTGTAAAATAAAACCAGTTACAGTCTTCCCCAGCTTTACTAACTGTGAGGGTCTTCAGTAAGCACATAACTGTCTTCTACAGTTTTGAAGAGCCCTTAACAGGCCATCTCTAGGACTGACTGTTCCTGGTGGTGAGTATCTTGCACTGATCCTGCAGGTCAACTGCACCTCTAATTAAATTTCTGGGAAAAAAAAAAAAAAAAAAAAAAAAAAAAAAAAATATAGAGAGTAAGAGTTGAACTCCCCTCCCAGCGGGGGTAACCAGGAGCCACTGGGAAAGTATTTACACTGTAATTCTGTAATTCAGGCAGGACCATCCCATACAGTCATACATAAGAAATGACTAACAAAGGAGACAACAGTTTATGTGGTGTGCTGTGTCACTGGGAAAATCAAGTTTTCAGCTGTGTACAAATTCACTTTGGAGTCTGAATAGACAGCTCTTGGGACTTGCGTTCGGGGTGGCTGATTAAGGTGGGGAGGCTCTGCCTTTAATTCTCAAGGAGTTTGTGAGAAAGTCACTTTCCCACTTTCTAGCTGTTCCCTTCCCTCGCTCTGCTCCTCCTTGTTTTTTCCATTTAGATTGTCAACACTTTGAGGCAAGGACTGAAGGCTTCTGCACAGCTAGCTGTATAGCATGCGGGCTACCCAGCTATTTTTTGACTCCTGCTCTCGGTTCTACCTTGCCTAGTTTCACTGCTTCTGCTGTTGTATAACACCAGTTTCTAGAGAGCTTCGGCTCGTATTTTTAGTTGCAGAGCATGTAGAAGGTGCTAAGCTTTCAATAGCAACAATAAATCCCTATCAAACCCTCAAAGAAATCAGAATTTGAAATGCTCCACCTCTAGGCAGATGCAAATGACTGCTGGGGAGCAAAGGACGATCTGAGAAAGCTCACGTGAAGTTGTTCCAAAACAGAGAGCACTTGCCTAGAGTACGAAAAACTACCTCTGCCAGCCCTGGAGAAAATATTTGACCCGGGGCCTTGTCTAGCTAGGGAAGTGAGTGTCCTATCTGCTGGGCTACAGGAGCAGCCTCTGCTTACATCTGCTGCCACCTCCAAGTACCTGCTCACGAGGGAAACCCTCGGCAAGCCAGTGAGGGCGCTTTGGGGCAGGAAGCGGGGCTCCAGCGGGGGATGTAGGAGATCCAACGAAATGGGAATAATTCGATTCATCTCCAGTCCTACCTGGGTCTCGGAAGGAAATCTGATAGGCACTTAACTGTGACTCTTCTGTTTTCCTCAGGCTTTGTAAGTATTTTCTGCAGGCTCAGCTCCCCTTGACTCAACTCTAGAGCAGCGCAGGCCTCCCAAGGCACATTATAATGAACTCCAGAAGAGTACACTTTCCTGCCATAAATGTTTAACGTGTTTGTTCTGAAAATTACCTGTAGAGAGTCATTAATCTTGCAATCATTACTGTTACACTGTAACTTAGAAAAAGATAACCTAGAAAGAAAGATGAGCATTTTGCTACAGTTTGATACGGGGAAGAGTAGGAAAGAGCATTAGAAGAGAGAAGCATCACTTCAAATGGCATTTGCCTAAGAACTAACAGTCCCAGTGCAAGTGAATGGAAACACAACCAAGTTCAGCAGTTAAAAAAAAAAAAAAAAAAAAGCAATGCACTTTGCTCCTGTCATAAAACCTTCAAACAAATTCTTTGTAAACTGGTGAGGAAGTCTTTTGTTTCTGCTCCAGTCAAAGGACTGTTTAAGCTGCAAAGCAGTCTCCCCCAAACCATTCCTAAAGCAGAGACAGAAGGAAACTAGAATTTTTTTCTTTGCAACAAAGTTTCTTTATTTTATTAGCATAGACATTTGGCTTTTGGTAAAGATGTACAAATAGCTATCCACAGTGACATTACCTCAGCTACATATTTGTTAGAGAAGCTGAACAGCAGAGTCTGGGAAAAGTGCAAACTATTTCTCAAAGTAACCTCTTGTCCGTCTGGCACATTTCAAGGGACAGAATGTCTGGGTCACATAGGAAAGAAGCTGGAAGCTCTGTGAACCTTGACAGAGCCATGTTGCAAGCTGTGTGAACTGCTTCAAATGAGGGAGCTTAAAAAAAAAAAATAGTGCCACTGTAAACGTCTCACAAAACCGCTTAAAATACTGTAAAGCTTCTAGAGTAAGAGACCCAGCGTGGCCAACCCTTGCAATTTTATTGAAAGTCTCATGATGCTTTATTTAGAGCCATAGCTGTTGAAAACAACAGATTACCTTGGGATCAGCTGCCATTAAAGAAGGCCTCCAGCAGAGGTTACACAGAAGAGCCTGAAAAGCCAAAGGAGGCTGCAAAGCCTCCAGAAAATAACATGTTTGTTAAAGGCTCACGATCCTTAAGCTAATCATGATTTTGACAGACTGGCTCAAGACTTCGGTGGTGTTAGCAATATCAGGGAGGTGAAAAAAAAGAATGAAATCCAACAGCCTTAAACTAACCTTAAATGAATTCCTCAACATGAGAAAACTGGCAGCAAGAACAGAAAGCTATCTCCACACTGCCTCTCAACAACACTAAAGAAAATCTCACGCTTCCCTAAATCAAAGGCTAATAATGAAAACCAGGAGAACTTCCGAAATATGTTGGGCTTACGGACCCATTCCCAGAAGGAAAGGTAATAAAAAGGTAGCTGAGCATCTAGCGGGTGTTCCTTCCAGCGTGATCGCTGGAGCCTGGCAGTCAGCTGTGAAATAGGTGCAGCAACTTCACAAACAGGAGATGTGGGAGCTGGTGGAAAACAGATGGATGGCTTGCCTGCTATGCCAGGGAAGGTTATTTTTTGCTGCTTCTACTCCCATCCACACGAATTATAATATATACCCCGTGGATGTTCAGTGTGAGGGAAGTGGGGCGAGAGGATCAGGCTGTGGCCACACTAGTGGGAGAGAACTATCAACACTCATCAAAGGAGTCTGGATGGGAAAAAACAGTCTTCAAGTAGGCCAGATCAAGATAAGAGAGATGTAACGCCACGAATAAACTATCACTTCCACCTTTGCTACATTTATCTCTTCCTTCATCATTATTTCTCCACTCCCCCCCACCACTCCTTCAGATTTCCATTTCCAAGTAAGGCAGAAGATCAAGATGTGTGTTTTAATTTAAAAGGGAAGGCACAGAGGAAGACATGAAGAGATTAAAGCACTCAGGCTTCCTTTCCCCCTTGGAAGTTTTGTTTAGCAGGGAGGAGACCGGTCTGATTTGAGTAAACAGCATTTTGTCAGGGTATCGCTGCAAGGAGCAGCAGAGCATCTCCAGCCAAGGGAGCAGCTGAGCCTGGTGGCAAGAGCCACGGCAGAGACGGGGGCAAAGAACAGGGCAGGAAAGTTTCTCCCGTTCAGCCCAGCTGGCAGTTCACCAAGGAAAAAATGGAAACAGTATTTTTCCTGCGGGAAGGGGGATCAGTTGAGCTCTAAACCAAGCAGGTATATTCTTTTCATAGTCCCCCCTTCTGCCTGAAGCACCTTCTCTTTAATGCTACCACACCAAACGTTGTAAACAACAAAAAGGAAAAAAAAGAAAGCATACTTTTTCTATCTAAGGTGGAAATTAAAAATAGTTACAATAACATGAAAAAGTCCTGGAAACTCCCAGCCAATGCCTGTTGGGTCTATCCCTGCATGAAAATAATTTAGAGGTGGAAAGCCAGCCAGGCAAGACACGGGAGACTCGTAGTCTTTTTTTTCCTAGATTTGGGTTAAGATCTTGTTTCCCGTTTGTTTTTAATATATTCGGGACTCCTCCCAAACCTGCTAAGCCCCACAACACTCTTGTTCATTGAGTTTAAAAACCATTCCACAGAAACTAGAGACAAGCAAACAGCAAATAAGCTGCAGGGAATGGAACAAAGCTCCCATTAAAACCGCGTTAAACTTTCCAAAATACAGTTGCACTGGCCCGGTACCTCTGTAGACAACTAGCACAAAGCAGATGGTTAGCAAGCCCGGCCTGCCTCCTCGGAGTGACCATACGTTGAGATGGCTGGAGGAAAACAGGGGCTTCCTTTACGATGCAGAGGCCTGCCAAGAGCTGAGGTGGTCAGGGCTGGAGGGGAGGTTGCACAGGCAGCCGCTGTCCACGCGCGTGGCCTCGCAGCTGGTGTGCTCGAGATGTGCCTGCTGTTCGGGCCCGGCACAAGGAGCACTTCTAAAAGGCATTTTCAGCTCACTAGCTCACTAACTCCGTTGCTGACCGAGGTCGGAGAAGTTCTCCCTGCAGAGAGCCAGCAGAGCTGTTAGTTCTCTGGATCCTGTGGCTCCTCGGGATGGTGCCACAGCCAAGCTCTGAAGCCAGGCTGACATTTCGCTCGTGTAGGACATACGTATGCAGTGACACCGTGCAGGCTGATAAATCGCTGGATGGAATGAGTTTATTTGTGCCAGCTGAAATATGTACCACCATGGCAAAGCCTTGCACGGAAGTGTAAATATTTAACAGCAAAAAAGGGGTAAATGTGCGCCTATCAAAATAGTTTTGCTCAAGAACCTTATTTAAAACTTACCTGTGACATCTGAAATAAATACGAACCTGCTGTGGTTTAGAGTCTGCAGTTTGTTTGTGATTGATATTTGTTTAATAAAAGACTATATGTACACTATTTGAAACTGACTGTTACCAAAATCTCTGTATACACAACAGCCCTAAAAGGAAGGTATTTCCCTCTTTAGTGTTTCCTGAAGAGTCCCAGCTCTGTTCCATGCTACAAAAGAGTAAAAACAAGGTGGAGGCAGGACAGACTGGGGTGCAGTCACACAGCCATGGCATGCCCCACAAGGAACAGATAAGGATGAAAACAGTTTTCAGGTAAGTAGCTCAATGCTGCAGATAAACGTCTACAAATGCGTGTGTTGCATAAAACTTTTAAAAGACCATGTGTAGCTAGATACGAAATCAAATTAATGGCTAACATGATATTGTGTAAGCATAATTATCAAGATGATGGGATGTTTTAAGTTAATTGAAGAAATATTAACAAGTTCATAAATCTTGTCAGATAGATTTATCAGATTGGAATATTTTGAAAACCTCACCAAACAAGCTCTGACTTTAGAAAGAGTAAGATTAGAGTCTGCTGTTGCACATCTCCTACAAAAACAAAACAGAAAGGTCAAAGCAGTGTGCCTGACATAAACTGCACTTGGAAGTTTCATTACAGATTGGCACGCACTCCATTCGCAGCATCATCTAAAGTTACCTTCAGCCAGGAAGAAAAAGATAAAGTGTTCCTCAATATTCAAGAGAACGTTAACAAAAGAAAGCTGTATCAGGGTGTTAGCCTCCCAAAGCACCCAGTAAAATATATTCCATCTATGAAAATTAGGCTCAAGTCAAAAGAATAGTAAAGGACTGTTCTAGTTCCTAGTCTTCCCACAGGACCCAGCCGTGTTTCCCAGGTGCTGATCACGCCGTAACTCAGCACAAAGCTTCAGCTCCAGTAATGCATCTGCAACTCATTTTAGCCCGAGCCATGCAGACAAAATGAAGCATGCCATAACTTGAGATAATGGTATCAAATTAATTCCTCAGCATAATTGTAACCATGGTTGATATAAGATTCAGTTTTGTTAGCAAAGTACCAAAGCAGTTTTAGCAAATCCTAGACAACGATTCAATCACTTAGTAAGAAGAGACCTTATGTCACAGGCACTTTGGGTTAGCATCCACAGAGGTGCTAGAGTAGCACCTCTGATGCAATGGATTTTATTTCATGCCATGTTATGATGTCAACAGAAATGTTTCAAGCCTTACTGTTTACAACAAACGTAACTGAGTGCATCACAGCTGCTACGGAATGAGGGAATCTGGAAGGAAGATCTACACTAACATTTTTCTTCTAAAACAAAGTTGATTGTGCCTTCTCCTGTATTGATGAATTTGAAGCAATAGGACTTCCCTAGCTACTTACGTGGAACTTCCACCGTCAGGGTAATGGGCTTGTTCTTAGTGTAATTCTCTCAGTTGACAGCTAGACGTTTTCCTTTCAAACTTGTACTTTTGTTCAGCTGAGATATTCAATGAGCTATTAATAATCAGAAACAATCTTCAGAGAAATACCTGGAGTCGAGTGTTTTCAATACTTTTAAAGAGTCCTCCAATCTGAAATTTGGCCGCATCATTTAACAGCGGAACAACCCCAGCTGAACGGCAGATCTCTGCTCTGTCCATTCCCCCCACCCCTCCCCAGTTTCACAGAATTAAAATAGAGGAGTCTCTGGCCTTTCTGTATGTTGCAAGGATGACTATTTCTTCACTATTTTAGCCATAAAAAATAACATGCAAGAATGTCTTCATCCTAGGTGCAGAGTGCCATGCCATGCCACTCTAGGACTCTGCTTGCAATCTTCATAAATTCTGATGCTGAAGTGATTTACAACTTGATCAAATCTCAGTCTTGGCTTACCAGGCCTTGAGAAATAGTGCTTACCCCTTTCATAAAAGGAAACACTTTTGCCTGCAATATGCAGATGGCTGTAGGATTGACTGTTATAAGCTGCTGAGGGTAAGAATTTCATAAAGTGTATGATGACATCTGTACAGATCAGAAGGCTGTCCAGAGTTACAACAGTTAAAGATTCAGCAAGAATATTAAGCAGTGACTTCTGGGTTTAAGCCAATCACAATGAGAAATCAAGATGAAGCTTAATATGGAGCAGTTAATTATTTTTTTCTCCTTAAACGTTTCTCTAAAAACTGGAATGGTTCATTTACAGATAAATAGCGGTCATTTTCCCTCTTGCCCAGCTGTTTAGGAGCCAAATGACCACACAAATGATGAGAAAGGCAAGGAGCAGTTGGGCCAAGGACCTTTAGGTAAGACTTCATTGCAAGAAGACCAATGCAGCACCACTCCAAACTACCCCCAATACGACAAAACAGAGATGACACACGGACAGTGTGACAAGTGCTTATCACCTGTCCAGCAAAGGGACAAGCTCGCATGGGAACATGACCCCCAGTGGCCCTGCGAAGAGGCTTCCACTGAACTCGCAGTGGGGAGGTGGAGCACACCCCATGGACCATGAAGAGCCATCAAGGCTTAGCAGCTCCTGATTAGTGTGAGCCCCTCAGGACACCATGGTTCAAGCTGGGTGGCTCAGTTCAGGCACAGAAACCCAGCACTGAGCTGAGCTACTGTGTGTTCAACACACCAGAGCATGGGGAGTTCAGTGCACAAACGCCCATGTGCTTCTTCTGCATGGAGTCAGTCCAGTAGCCACCAGGGCATATGGGCAAGCTCAGTGCTGATAACAGGTGATTGCAGCGTTGAAATAATCTGGAAGAAAGTTCAGCCATGCCTGTACAGCCACACCTGCAAGCTAAAGCTAAATAAATAAAACAAAAAATCTTTTCAAGCCAGAAATGACTCTGCAGAGGGAGACGGCTCTAGCATTCCTGAATCCTCTTAGTGTGCCACACGGGTAGTTGAGATTGACTGCCTTTCTCAGGGTGTGCAGTGCCAGTGCTCCTCATCCGTAACCTGTTCACACTGCTCCCAAGCAGACCCTGCCCCCCAGCTTCTGCATCTGCTGCCTCTATTGCGTACCGAAATCTCCATCTTTTGTTTTCCTTACGTGGATATGGAAGAGCTGTACAATGAGCAGCATGGTAAATGATTTACATGACCCACCAGGGATGGAGAGGGATTTACCAGGAAAAAGCATCAGCAAGGCAGACAGATGGCTGTACTGCAGGGGTTCTGGCTGAGGAAAAGGCTACAAAGACTAATCGGAAAGGGGAGGGAGGTCCAGAGCTTACAACAGGCCACCAAGCAAAGGATTGGAAGGGACTGCTGGATGGGGGCAAGACCGGCATGAGAGGCCACCCAGTTAATTTTAGGGCTGGATCATGAGGCAAACATGTAGGCAAAGGACTGGAAGAGTGGTTTGTCAGATAGGGCTTAGCAGCTTAAGTATGCAAAGTCTGATGAATAAGCCCACAAGCAGAGAGGGTTGCTAGCAAAGGCTCCCTTCTCCAGCTGCGTGAGCCCTGTGGTCTATAAAAAGGCACAAGCAGATGAATATTAAAAGAGAGTCAGAGTGCAAGGAAACCATCAGGTGGTATAAGTCAGAATAATATCCTAGCCTCATCACCACCAAGCTTCTGCAGACACAACAGCAAGCGATGCTTTTCAGAAGGATGCTGTGAGTGCTCAGCAGATGTTTACAGGAGCTTTCAGCACAGGACATCAATGCTGAAAGCACAAAGTTAAGGAAAGTTTGCCCATGTTGCTCTTTTCTTCTAATCCTTCCACCAATTCCCCTTCCTCTATAACAAAATCTCTATCACATAATTTCCCTGCCTTTGCTTTCAAGATCTATTCATTTTCTACCTATCATGTCTCATTTCTCACTGAAATATCAGCTCCTGTCTGATCAGCCAGTGATGCCAGCATTCATCACCAACTTCAGTGACAAGCTGGGACAACAATCTTTGCAGGAGCATTTGCCATGGATATGAGCAAGACTGCATTTGTCAGGGCATGAGAAAAGTATGCTGCAGTAGTCGAAACACGAAACAGTGAATTTTATCTAGATGAGAAGGTGGATAGAAACAGAAGATGTTTTGGAAAAATATGAATTTGTCTGAGACTCCTCAGACTCTTCTTGCTACTGTGTTTAATCCTATATATTCTACTCCAAAAACAAAACAAGGTTATATTCGGGGTCTCTCATGACTTTCTGCAGCATTTCCTTGCAATTGGATTCACATGAAAGAAAGAAAATCCATTGTTTTCTAAAGGAAAGCTCAGCTACACCATTAATTATAATGAAAGGCAACAAAATCATATAGACAGAACAGAGAATTCAAAAGCACAGCAAATCTGCTCCTATTAAAAGGAGGCCACTTATTGTAAATAAAGGGTTGTTTTGTTTTTAATTTCTACATTCCTTCACCTTTATTCAGACCCATACTATGTATCAACTTGACTAAGTTATTTGAAGCGCCGTAGCTGCATGAGCTACAGACACCCTGCAAGGAAACAAACAAATGAAGACAGAAGGCACTGGCATTAGAAAGCTAGGACTGAAACTTCAGGTTTAAAATTTAAAAATGTGAGTTTATGAGTAACTGAGTGATCATGATGCTATTGTTGTGCCTTCCGGCATGTCATATCCCATGGGTGACAGAGCCCCAGCACAGCTGAGGCCGTCAGGGCCCTCTGGAGGCCCCCTGCCCCAGCAGGGCCACCCAGAGCAGGGTGCCCAGCACCACGTCCAGGCGGCTGCTGAAGGTCTCCGTGAGGAGACCCCACGGCCTCTCTGGGCAGCCTGTGCCAGTGCTCGGCCACCCGCACAGCACACAAGGGCGGCCTGGTGCGGCCTCTCCCCTTGAGCCTCCTCTTCTCCAGGCTGAACAGCCCCAGTTCTCCCAGCCTCTCCTCACAGGAGAGGTGCTCCAGCCCCTTCATCATCTTCGTGGCCTTCTGTGGGACACTGCAGTGTGTCCACGTCTCCCTTGTACTGGAGAGTCCAGAGCCAGACACATCACTCCAGGTGTGGCCTTACCTGATGAAAGTCATAGATAAAATTTTCTTCATCTTATCTACACATTCACATTTGCACCAGCCCCATTAAATGAAAATACTAGGACAGTTCTCCATCAACCACTCAGGCATTCAAAACTGAAGAAAGCAAAATCATTAGCCACATTTAAGAGCTGGCCCTGACTCAGAGCTTAGTCTCTCTCATGCTAATAGCTTTGTTGATTCGCACTGTTATACCCAGGTCCTATCAGGAGTAAATGAGTCCAAATATTGGGGTTTGGGGTTGGAATTAGAAGATCTTTAAGGTCCCTTCCAACCCAAACCATTCTGCTATTCTGTGAGACCTCAATACCTTTTTTTTTTTTTTTTTTTTTTACTTTACCATTTCTCTCCATACACAAAAGCTACCAAACATGTAGTGCAAGCGGACGTGTTATTTCTGAGCAATGCAGAGCCAAGTGACAATCTGCTGTCTTCCAAAACATACATTTTCATGGACAGGACCAATATTTCAAAGATTTTTTTCTAACCATTATCTGATTGTACATTTCCCTGCATTTAAAAAAATAAATAAATGGAGTGACTGTCAGCTCTCCCCATGCTTCCTGGCATATGAACATAAAAAAATGCACTTCACAAAGCGACTTGATAGATTTCTTCACAGAAGCAAGTATTATTTATTCATCTTTCTGATCTCAACTCTGAAGCCTTCAAACTTCTTGCAGCATTTGCTGTACGCACCATACCACCCAGTGTCCGTCTTTGGGCTGTCAGAATTTTAGGTGCAGTTTCAGGATTTTTTATTTGTGGGTGACTTGCATTTAAATACCAATGGCCAGTCAGCTTTCAATAATCAGCAACTGGTTGTTTTCAAGGCAGCTTGCTTTATTTAATGCTGATACTCAGCCTACGGTCTACAAACTACAAATGAGAAGTTGTTCTCCAGGCATCCCGTCCTGGAAGGTCATTGCTGCTGTAAGTGGACACACAGCCAGGACTTAGCTCTTGAGTGGCATTATGAGAGATGAGTATTTATACCATTTCTGTCACCGAGATAAAGTTTGTAATTTCCCTTAAACTTCACATGTTTACTTGTAACATACTTCAAGTCTTAGCTCCTTTGTGTGGATGGCACCTGTAGAGACAAACGGGAGGCAGGCCTGGGTTATCTTCCTGCCTCACCCAGAGAAGACGTGCCACAGCATTTCCCAGCAGCCAGATGAAGGAGAGAAGTGCCAGAAGGAAAAAGAAAAGCATGCACGAGTTATTGGTTATTTGGTTATTTAATGTACACATCAAGATCTAAGGGTTTACAATGTTACAGATTCCCAGTTTAAATACAGCCTACATTTTTTGCACACTAGCCTTTAAGTTCAAACTAGGTCCTATTGTACAAGCTTCAACAATTTGTCTCTTCACTAATGGGACACAATATTCACCTCAAGGAGACAGCTTGGAGACTACTTAGAAGATAATATTCAAGAGCTTGAGACAGCCTTAGGGCATTTAATGCAAAAGAGATGCCAAGCATGCGACTGTAGCAGTCTGTAGGCATTAAGTATGAACTCAACCTACCATTTTACCAAAAAGTTAAAACATTTACTAGGCAGAGATAGTGTGACGAGCAAGCAAGAAAATTTTCATCTCAGTACAAACCACACCAGACCAACAGAAGTATTTCAGAGATCGCTTGTGGATGAGAAATTATTTGCTGAAACTCTTCACACAGTCAGCAATTTATTTTTGACCCCTTCCCTCACCCCCCACCCCCCCCCCAAATTATATACCTCTGATTATGATGATTACTCTAATCTGCTAGCATATCTGCCAGAATGGACCTGACAAAGCAGCTCTTACTAATGAAGCACAAAGCCTTTTACAAGATGGAAACCAGTGAAGCTATTAGGTCCTTCAGGACAGGCAAGGTGCCGGTTGATGAAGGACTGTCAAGCAAGCCCTGTAAAGCCCGTCAAGACCAGGTAGGTCCACTCTAACAGGCAGCATTTCCAAAAAAATGGAAAAATGAAAATAAAAAAAAAATTGCAATTGATTTCATAAAGCTACCATTCCTTTAACAGATAGAGTCTCCCAGAAAGGCAATCAGATGCTATGGATGATGGATGCACTGTAAGAATTTAGACAGATCAATGACTGCAAGAATGGTCATCTAATTTTATAGCCCACTTTGCATTTAGGGTCTATGATAAAGTGTAGGAGAGATTTGATTTCATATTAAGAGGAACAAAATAAATGCCAATGTAAAATCATGTCTTGTTTGTTGGAGAAAGTGGGGGATCCGTTGTTTATCATGGGAGAGTCGCTCGTTATCAAAAGGGCTTTTGACTGGGTGGAGTAAAAGAACTTTTCTAAGCCCTGAAGGACACACATGGTTATTTAACTGAAAGCGTGCTTTTCTCTTGGATATGCAAATAAATAAATAGATAGAAAAATAGTTCTCTACTGTCTGAAGTACTTGAAAATATTGTTCACTCTACTATTTCAGCTTGAAATTTCTCCTGGGAGCAAATGGGAAGAAATATACTAAAAAGGCATTAATGTGAGCAATCATGTCTATAAAAATTATACAATGCCAAAAGAATGTTGCAGCTACTCTGGCACTCTGTTATTGATATTTAAGGGTCGGTTTGCTGAATCTTAAAATCTTCAAATTAACCAAGTATTTAATGCCACTGCTCTGCATTCCTGGGTTAACCGAATCTGAATGATAATTTAAACTGAGCAAAATAAAGCATGACCTGAATTAGGTAATGGATGATGAGGTACAATTAACATTACTATTCAAAATAATGGGCCAGATTCTCTTTGCTACAGAATTTCTGCTTGGTTCAGCAGCAAGGAGGGTCAAAAAAACAATTACTGCTCCCAGCTTATTTGTCTGGCCTTGAAACATGGACAAGCCACAAGTCTGCTTTAACATGCAGCAGAAGGCAAAACTCTTTAAAACATACTCTGTCAGCTAAGAAGAGCTGGTGTACTTAAACCACAGCTTCTCCCTGTCTCCACCACATTGCCTGTGATCTGTGTTTTTTTTTTTTTTTTTTTTTTCCTATTTACAAAACGAGATAGCAATACCCCTGGAAAAATAAGGTACATTAGGCTACAAGCATGCATTAGGGGAGATAAAGTTCAGCTGTGGCTACTAAATCGAAGAGGGCTCAACAGCCCATGGACTGGTCACACAGACCTGTGCTCCCTTCCTCCTCAAGAGGTCTTTCATTTGCTCCCAATAAGGACTTTACCTGTTAAGCAACCCAAAATTGAGAAGATGTGGCTTTAACAAACTTATTCCTCAAATACAGAGTAAGCAGTGCCTAGCTTCTCAGTGATCTAATAAAGCGTATTGGGTGCTTCTAACTAAAGAGAAGAACTAGTTTAAGTGGAAAAAAAATGAATTCACACACACACACAAAGCTATTTTACACTTCTTTTGGCAGTCTCTATTTATACCTTGGACTACACAACCCACTTTTGAGTATGGTTTAGAGTTTCAAAGCAAAGCATTTCTCAAATGGTGGTAATGACACATACACACACACTGCCCCTCTTCTCCTCCTGAACCATTTAGCTCCCATAATACATGCATCAGACACATTTCCATTATAGCACCGTTCATCACACAAAAGGAGACATCTGACTTAGAGTTAAGGTTGAAAAGACAGAACAATAGTCTATGAGGAAAAAGAACAAGAAAAAAGATGACAAAGCATTGTAAATAGCAGTACCTCATATGGCACAGAAATTCATAGACCAAGTTTGACATGAAATCTGTATGTTTAAAGGCTGTGGCAATGCACAACTCACAGAATCTGTTCTGTAGGGATGCCATTTACCTAACAGTCCTTCTTCCCCTGACAAAAATAAAGAAATAAAAAGGAAAAAAAAAAAAAACAACAACCCCAAGAAGCACATGCTGGTGGAAGGAAGTGAAGGTACACTTCATTCATACTAAATTCACAGAATTCTTTACAGAAAGGGAGTTTGTCAGGAAATAAAGCACCCATGAAAACAACTGCATCATGTTAAGTGTACAAGCAAGGTAAAAGTGGTCCAAAAATAAAAGTGATGCTACTTTCCCTCCCTTTTTTAAAAGCCGAGGCTGATTTCCATATATAATTAAGAGTTAATTTGTAAGCCAGGTGAATAGTTTGGTATCTATACTTTTAGATGGCAGAAGATAAATTGAACCAAGTAACTACATTCATTCCCAGTACAGAGATTTCCCTGGCCAAAGGCAACTCCTCAGAATTAAAGGCAGAGGCATGAGGTGCTGTGATCACCTCTCCCTCACACTTTCTTAGCGTAGTGGTTTTTAACAGAAACAGTCTGTATACTGCTGCAAAGCTCTGATGTTTAATTAAAAAAAGTTTATAATCTAGGATAACTGGGCACAGATGCCCTCCAACAAAGCTGCACTGCAGTAAGTGACATACAAAGTTTGATGGAGCTCAGGAGACAACCTGATGCTTCATTTCAGCTTGGCAATAAGCAGGAACCCCCTGAATATTCCTGGGAAAAGACTGTCCTGGAAGGGAAGTCAGTGCAGAAAGACAGATTTAGAAGAACACTGCTGAACTGCTTCTCCGCTTCCACAGCTAATTTACCCTTGAAAGGTCCAAGATAACAACTACTGAAGTGCTCCCGATACATTTCTCCTTTTGCAAATTTGTTTCCAATATTACAAAAAAGAATTTAAACCCTTGATTTGCTATCATCAACGTGTTCACTTCTTTAGGGTTTCTGGTATTAAGAATAACTTCAAAGAAACTCAGCAAACAACTCATCCATATCAAACAGCTCACTGAGGTAGATTTGTGAAAGTCTGTAACTAAGGAATTTCAAATGCACAGGAACTGAGGGTGTTACCATCAAGCTGCCATTGCCAGTCTGAGAGCTTGTACCTACAACATGTGGCTTCTGAAGAAGCTGATCTCCCTGCACCGCCTTCCTTGCTAAGAGTAGTAATGTCTACAACATTAGATACCAACCAACAACCATCCATAGCTGCCAAGCAATCAGCATTACTTGCAGGAAACGTCACACATGAACAGACATTTCGACCACGAAAATCCCTGAAGAAACATTTGAATTTATCCACTTACAGACCCACATTTATCATCTCTCTCCTGTTTTACCCACCTACAGTGTGAAAAGCCACACCTCTGGACACGTGGTAGCGTGATCCTCAGAGTAATATGAAGGGAGGTGAGTTGTCTCTCAACCTCTCTAAAGTCCCATATCTTACCACCACTTGGAAACTATCTGCTTGGTGAATAATCAGTGGATATTAGTTGTGTCCAGCAAATCCAGGCAAAGACAGCTATGTGTGAAGCCAGCTTCAGGGTTTGATGGGAATCAGATCCATCTCTTCATATGAAAGGCAAATTTAGCGAAGGGATTTTGTGTAATTATCTAATAATAATAAATAAATAAACAAAAGAATCATGGACACAAAGCATAGCTTTTGATGAGCTCTGGTTTTATGCTAGTCTTTGACTGGTATTCCTCTCTCAAACAGATCCACGCCAGCAGAATAATAGTATGATTAGACAGTACTACAAGATCTGACTACAGTATTCCTCTCTGGAGCATTCCGTTCCCTTTCCTTCTCAGAACAGAAATGCTTCCAACCAGTCAACAGCTGAAGTACATGAAATCCTCTTCATCATTCAAGGTGCACCAAACCCACCTTCACTGCTTTTAATATAAAGATGTTTTTTACCTTTCACAGTTATGAGAGAGATTACATCACAGGAAGAAAAATGATGCATCACCAAGATTTAGCGGGTGACTGCAGACTAGTATGTACGATATTGTGTCTAAAGTGACACAATCTTTGTGCAGTAGTGCTTTGATGAGCAAATAAAAAGGAAAAGGTATGCGATATAAAGGTCTGCTTTCAAACACAACTCCCATCCTTCCCTGAACTTCAGCAATAAGGATAATTCACAATTTTACTGCTTTAGTTATCAAATTTTATTACACTTCGGGTAGCATGAATGTTTTCTCTCTAACACCTCAGCATTTGGTGATTTGTAAAGTCTCTTTGTTCAGCTTTGAGCAAAAAAAAAGGTGCAAATTATAATACCTGTTACAGTCACTCCCTCTGCTCCCTCTCCCTGTGCTTGAGACTTTCAGAGGCTGAAATACATTGAATAACTCAAGAAAAGCATTTGCAAGACATGGGTGCTCCAAACAGCCACGCACAGATGAAATCACATACAATCCTGGGGTTGTGGTCCCAACACTTTGGCACTATGATAACACCACCAGTTTTCTGTTTTCAGAAACAGTCTTACTATTCTTAGTCTGATGCTTCTTTTTAATTGTATTTGTACAGTGAGTCCTGTCAGACTTTTTACCAGGAGACTTTTTCTCAGTTCTGAATAGCATCAGAGGAGTTTTAAGATCCGGCATTCATGCCTGAAACTACTGAAATTCAGGCAACGTGAACCCAACTGCACATCTAGCCCCATATTTCAATTCCAGATGTAAGAACATGTCCCATTGTCTTTCTATAAAGAGCAGCAGAGACATTTTGAGAGTAAATATAAGATGCAGCCCTTCAATTAGGCAGATGCAGTAAGTCAAAATCCAGGTTGGAAAGTAATGTGCCAATATGACCGGCATTTCACCTTTTCCTATACATGGTTACTCCTTATTAATGCACTAAAGCTTTACATGAGTGGATTGATAGTGTTATTGTGGTACTTGAATTATTATTTGCAAGTTATATTAAACAGTCACATTCGACACATCACCATTTGTCTGCATATCTGCTCTGTTACCCGTGCAAAGAGCACGGGTCAAGATGCACAAAAACTCTTGGCCTGAGGTCAGGAAGTCTCAGAAGGTTGAAAGCAACTTTTGTTCACTCAGATACATAAAACCCGCATGTATGTCTGAACATCAAAACATACACCCGTACCTTTATTTATTCACGTGTGCTTTTTACAACACTCCTAGCAGCACACCAGCTCTTTCCCACTCTCAAACACAGCACAATCCAGAAAAACTACTCCAGGAAGCAGCTTCATTTTCAACTGACACTAGACTGTATAACCCTGGTCTTTGGGGAATTCATTAAATCTTCTTGTAAGCAAACAGCATTTTATTTGAGCAAGGACAGTGATGGACAGCATTCCACACGTGGCTGTGTGCACATGGAGACAGATACAAACTGTGAGTAGACCAAGAAGTATGAACATTTGAGACTCTGCAAATTACTACTTAATTTCCATAAATCAAAGATGTTTATGAAAGGTATGTTCTTATCCTTACCTAATATCCTACTCGACATCAGCCTCTTTATATTAATTCAGTTTAGACTATTTTAAAGCGTTTCTCCAGGTACATTCTGAAGCATTTTGCAAGAAGATCAGAAAACGTAGCCCAAGTAGTGTCATAAATCACCCAACTTGAAACAACTCAGTGAGAAAAATACAATCACCATTTTTTGACAGCCCTTTAGCAGATAAAAATTATCTAAGGCTAACACCTCTTCTTTTACTCTATTTTTACTACTGCTTTTGACAAATACTGCCCAACTTTGGTTAAAGCCAAGACTGGTGCACATTTCAGTAAATAAAATGAGCATTCAGAGTTCTCTGACATGACAACTGAAAGGAAACGTAGGTCTTTAAAAAAAATAATTCTTACATGCACAAAAGCCACCACCTTAATGGTGAGTCAAAGTTAAAGCATTTTGTACATACTTCTTGTTTCCTCTTCTGTGTATCTAAATACATAGGATATTGCAAAACCACTTGAATAAAACTCTGTAATCCATACCATAATTTATTTATTAATTCTTCTGCCAACTTTTAAAGTGTAAGAAAATAAAACTGGTAATATAACCTTAACCTATTGTCCTTCAGTATGAGTTACCTAAAAAACAAATCTGTTTTTAACTACAAGGTACAGAAATGTGAATGCAAAGAAAAATCTACAATAGATCTTGTGAACTGAAAATCAGATGAAGAAAAGGACTCCTGCATCACCCCGTTCCCCCCAGCCTCCTGCTCCTCCAAAATGAAGTGGCCAGAACACAGTCTGCTGCTAAAATCCCAGTCTGACTCCATCTTAGATCAGTAATGACTGCAATCAGTTAACATCTCGCAGGTTTTTTTTGCTTATGTGAAAGGAATCTGAGGTCCCAGTCAAGCTCCTGGAGAAAGGACGATCACAGAATGGCCTGTGATAAGTGACTCAACTTGGCAAGTTCCTTCCTGGCTGATTCTCAAAGACAAGAAGTACCTGGATATGAAAGGGGGAGCTCCTTCCAGCTTTTACAGGTAGCAGCAACTCTAACTTAGTGAAGAGCTTTATCGAAGTGTGCTGGCAACCTTACACTGCAGTTACACAAACCACTTTGCTGCTGGTGAGCACGCAACTCTGAAGATACCACGTGGCAGCATTCAGTCACACCACCCGTTCTTCAAAAGAAATGTAAAAATCACACATGGTCCTGTGAGCAGCAGAGCTAAGGACATCTGATTTCCCAGGTCTTTCTGGTTGGATTTGCTGATGGTTCATTAAGATGCAACCACTAGAAGTTCTCCCAGCTGCTGAAGCACCTATGACATCCCTTTCTCATGCAGACTCTAATATTCACTAGGCACTGAGTACTTCCCACAGCTTTTCATTCAGTGGCTTCGTTAGCAGGGTCTCTTTCACCTGCTTCTCAAGACCAGTGGTTCCTTCCCAGTCTGAGTTCTGCCTATGCCATTTGTGTCCGCAAAACACATGACAATATCTAGAATCACAGAACCATCTAGGTTGGAAAAGACCTTCAAGATCACCAAGTCCAGCTGAAACCTGTTCCTTAATACCACCTTAATACCACCTGCACATGTCTCTTAAGTACCTCTAGGGATGGGAACTCCACACATCACTGGGCAGCCTATTCCAGTGCCTGGCCACCCTCTCTGTGAAGAAATTCTTCTGAACATCCAACCTAAACCTCTCGTGGCACAACTTGAGACCATTTCCTATCACTTGTCACCTGAGAAAAGAGACCAACACCCGCCTCACTGCAACCTCCTTTCAGGCAGTTGTAGTGATGAGGTCTCCCCTCAGCCTCCTCATGTCTTGTTTTCTAGTCACTTCACCAGCTTCATGGCTGTTCTTGGCACGCGCTCCAGCGTGATGGATGTCCTTCTTGTACAAGGTATCTTTCTTGTAATAAGAGGCCCAAAACTGAACACAACATTCAAGGTGTGGCCTCACCAGAGCTGCGTAGAGAGGGACAATCACGTCCTTCGTCATGCTGGCCACGTTATTTCTGATGCAGGCCAGGATGGCATTGGCTTTCTTGGCCACCTGGGCACACTGCTGGCTCACTGAAATTCATGATACTCAACAATATGCAAAAACACTCCTTTCTTTTAAAAAAAATATACAAAAAACGTTGTAACTTTGTGTTCTAATTTAACAGACCAAGAGCCTTTGTTTAGTTGGAGTTGTAGGATTATCACTCAGACGATATAGATCTGGCAAAATCAGGTTACTAACATCCAAACTTAATGACCCTAACTGCTGATAGGTAGATGACAACAAGGAACTAAAGAATTGAAGTTATGTTGCCTATCCATTTGACAACTGTTAATGGCACCGCTATTAAAGGAAAAAAAAAAAAAAAAAAGGCAAGCACTGCACTTTATTTGTTCTTTATTTATTTATTGACTGATCTGCACTTTAGTTGTTTATATAAGTAAAAGAGGAAAGCTGTTTTTTTTAATGGCATCATATCCTAGGGTAAAAATCATTATGGAATAAGATCATAGCATTTGTAAGGAAGTGGTAAAATAAAAGAAAAAAGCTAAGTCAAGAAAATGTAGAGAGCTCACAATTCAGGGCAGGGGTGGAGGCTTAGGAGTTTGTAATCATCATGTGAAAGGATACATCTGCTTAATGTGGAGACCACATTCATTCAATGGATCCAGGAGTTCAAGGCCATTAAGAATATATATTAAAGAGCAAGTAACTTCATTTGCCACCAGGTGAGCAGTGCCAGCAACTGTTTTGTCATGTTGACGCAGGCAGAGATTGCCGATAAGATAGCGTACTGTGGAATCTACCACACCTCCCCTCCCTGTTAGGAACCTGCTACATTTCCAATTTAGATGAAGATGTAAATTGTTAAACCAAAAGATAAGCCACAGACAACTTCTAGATACTTCTCTTTCTTGAGTAGAAGCAAAAATGCTTGCTAAAGAAGAGTGTTGTAACCAATGGCTGGCAGATTTTTTTTGTCTGAGCAGTAGGACTTAAAAATAAAGTTTAATTGGGAACACACGGAAAAAAAAAAAAAAAAAAAAAGTTCACTTTTACATGGTCACTGGCCAAAATGTAGCACAGGTTGTGCTGGCACTGTATGTGACTACTGAAACAACATAATATTTTCTCTCACATCTTAAGCAATGATGCTCTTGCTTTTGCCTCAAGTGAGGAAATATTGTGGAAAAAAAAATGAAGATTATGCTCTGTTTCTATTTTCCCCTGAGAAAATTTAGAGAGTAGTGTCATAACCCAATGTCCATTCTTTTCATCTACAGATGACAGAATGGAAAATGCCACTTTATTTCAGAAATGAGCTACTTTTTTCTTCTTCCGTTAGTCATTCCTGCCTGCAGGCACAAGGGTGATAGGGATGACTCTTTCAAACTCGTGTCTGGAGTACTAGCACTCCTCCAATCTGACAAGCTAATGCTTGTATACTTTGATAACTTAGGGAGCTCGATCTTCCACCATGCTAGTTGGCCCTGGCGCTATGAAAGATTAAATTATCAACTCAAGAAACCCAAAGACCTCCACAATCTAACTACAGATTAACATCCAGGAGTATCTCAATGGTCTACTTGTCCTTTCATAAAAAGGATAATCTGTCTTCATAAACCTTTTACCACTTAAATAATTTGCCTGAAACATGTTCAAGGTCTTCTACCTATATCAAACTAGGCTCATTTACTAGCTACAGGAAACTGCCCTTTTTTGACTCTGAAATATTGGAAATACAGAAATTCTGTATTTATCATCTTTTACACTGTTAGGGAAAAAACAGATATTTTGATAAAATACAGCATTTTGACACCATTTACTGAGATCAAACAAATATCCTTTTCCTTAGCTGCTTCAGAGGAACTATAAGGTCCTACTTTTCCCTTGACTAACATCAGGACACTACTTCCCTTTAAGAAAAACAATGATAAAATCATCATAAGCACAGCTGAGCATTGGGCTCCCTGCTCCTTTGTGTTTTGTTTCTAATATTTCCAACAAAGATATTAACTGCCACTTAGCCAAAATGACAGTCTTGCAAAGGAAAGCATTTAATTCTACCACTGATTAGAGAATGGAGAATCAGTACCTACTTCTGTGCTTTTCCAGTGTCTTTATTACTGCCACTGAAAGATACAGGACTTTTTCATAACGTACTTCCTCCTCTGAGCCACTCAGCAGACAGCAACGTGCCACCGCTTAGGAACACCAACAAAACAAGGAAAATAACTCGGCCAATGTGTAGTTCTACTGGTGCAGGACTTGACATCTCCAGTCCCCCACCTCACTTCCAGGAGAGAGATACCAGGAATACGCTTTCTCAGAATGAGGACCAGTAACTGGGAGAAGGAGAAAAAGTTGCTTCTAGAGCTTGGCCACCTGGTAGAGCGGGTCCGGCAGAAGACGTGTGTTTTGGCAGACAGAAGGTGGAAGATGCCAATCAATTTTCTCCATGAGGTAGTTCCTAACTGTTCTTAATAGTTGAGCCGAATGTAATTTAGAAATAGATCTAATGATCAGAACAGATAAGAAAACTGCTGTGTGAATACTGTATAGATTCCTTGTGCAGAATGACTTCAGATTCCTGAACATCAAAACAGCAAAACAGAAGGCTGACTTTCACCCTGACTTTTCTCCATGTCTTTCTCATAACATAAGCACTGGACTCAAACAAAGAGAAAAGAATTGGCCGGATGGTCAGCTTCATACAAGTATGAAATGGAGGTAGATTTGTACACGGGAAAATACTGGTGCTCCATCACAGAGGTACGGGGGTGATCTACCCATTGCAGCAGGCATCCTCAGCTCTTGAACGCACAATGGCATTACGGTGAGGACTTAGGCAAATGAGTAACAGTGGCATTATATCACGACTAACCGAACCCTGCTATGGAGAAAAGAGTAGCAGTAGCCATGCAGGTGGATAGTATGGCACTCAAAGATAATGAAGCAAAATCAGCTGTTGTTGTTGGGGATTTATTATTTTTTTCTCCATGTTGAAGGTTTTTTTTTATTACTATTTTTATTACTACTTGTCAGACTGCTTGTCTGAAATACATTATGAGGCTTAATTTTTTTTATTTTATTTTTTTAAGGAATATCTAGCATGCTGGGAGTCTGTGATCGAAGACACTCTGCACAGGCCAACAATCATAATTATGCTATGATTTTACGCCCAGCAGGAAACTTATGATTTGCCACCCAGGAACAAAGCAAAAGAAATGATCTAAGGTAGCCAATTAAAGTTTTCATAAAGAACCCCTCATCTATTCTCAAAAAACGAAATCTCCTTTTATAGCACAATCCTCTTAGCACTTATCTCTCCCTTCCTCATTAATCCAGTTTCACCTAGCTGGCACTGACACACGCAGAGACAGGGAGGGAGATATACACACATATATACACTCTTCACTTTTTCCCCTCTGTTCTTCTTGACCTTTCTGATTTGGTTCCCCATTTATACTAGCCCACCTGTCTGGCAGATCTTCCCTGCGACGTGCCCTTCAAGATGAAAAACATAGTTTGATAATGCATAGTGACAAACCTCGCAGAGAGCAAGCGGGCAAGCAAAAGAGAGAAAGCGCTAAGGGAAATCGCTTCTAACCAGGATCTGCTGCTGCACAGCTAATCAGGCAGGTATTCAGTTGTTCACTCCTGCAGACTTGCTTAGCATAGAAATAGGCTGTCTGCCCAGGAAGATGAGGTAATGTCTAGGTTTAATGCCAATCTCTGTAACTGGCAGGACACATCGGGTAAATATTTCTGCTGCAGGAGACCACATTAATTTGATTTTGCTACCAATTTTCATTATTGTTATTATTTCTATCACTATAAATATGCATGAGTTTACCTGCTAACTTTTCGGATGCAGACGGCACAGGGATCCAGGTAAGACTGCCTGCACTTCCCACCTCAGAGCTATAGCATTGCTTTCCTCCTTCAATCTTCCTCATACTCAGCATCACCCTCCACTTTGTCCTTCCCTCATCATTTCTGAAGGACCAGGCGCTTGTCTGCTCGCTCATCTTCTCTTCCAAATTCTGCAGTATTAGGTACTGTTTTCCACTCACAGCATGCTTTGTCCCTCCTTACTGTACCACAAAAAACACCTTTCGTTCAGCACTGCACTACTGTGGTCATCCACAATTCCTTCTTGGGCATGCACTACTTCACCTGCATATTAATAAGACCATCTTTCCTACTGAACTGTCAAAAGATGAACACCCCCCCACCTGAAAAAAAATAAAAAATAATAAAATAAAATAAAACAAATCAAATTCTCAGAAAACATTGTGAAGCAGACATGCGGGGGGGGGTCTTTTCACCCTCTTTGCTCACTTCACAAGCAAAAAATATCTTGAAACGTCAAAGTAAAAACATGAATGAGAAGGGTGAGTCTGTCTGTCTGTCCATCTTGGAGCTTCACAAACACAGCCAGTGCTCTAAAACTTAAAAGATATGTAAAGGAGATCAGGAGCATGAGAGCCTGTGAACAACAGCAGGAATGAAATGGAACAGTCCTTTCGGAACAACAACCTGGGCAAATCCTCTGCAAAGTGGTGCTCAAGAGCTTGGAGGGAAGGTTTCATGACAAAGAAGGATGCCTGTAGTCTGAGGATGGGGTTGCAGGAAAGGATTTGCCCACAATGACTTGTTCTTGGCCTTACTCACCATTATTTCTCTATCAGAGCAAAAACAAATACTGGTGCCTTTAAGAAAAGTCCCCAAACTTTGCCCAATATATTACATTTACAGTTTCTGGATCAGCTGCTTCTGAGCTCTACAATCTACTTGAAAACAATATCCTGAGGGCACAACAGTGCTTGTAGGCTCATATTTAGTTAGAAACAGAGACAAGGGCAAAGACTTGGTTTTGGCAAATCAATATTCAAAGGCTTAATGTTGCCTTTGTTTGATCAAAAAAGCCTCTAACATGTATAAACTGGTATTTTCCTCCTTCTTCATGAGGTCCTTCCAGAAGAAATGACTCCAGCCACCAAATATTATCCATAGTAATTTCTTCACATCCTCAGGTTTGTCAGGATAATGGGTATGACTGCACTTTTGATGCTACCACACTTCAAGACAATCACGTGCAAACTCGCTCCACTCTGGAGACACGATTTTAGCAGTGAGCTCAGGCTAAGCATCCGTCCCTTGCACAGGGGCTGCCAGCCCCAGCTGTGGGACAGGCTCATGCTGCTACCTGGTGCCCCAGTCTGAACCAGTTTACAAGTCACCATCTCAGGTCCAACACATAGATGACTGCATCCTGCCTTTCAAATATTTCTCTTCTGTGGTTGGGCACAAATGTTGTGTTGGGTAAATGTTGGGCAAAATCAAACATGGTCATTTTCTCCTGCTCAAAAGTTTAACATGATTAAAATCATCACTGTATTAAAACTGAACAAATTCTTTGAAAAGTGCTAGCAAATCTCTTGCATGAAAACTACTTTTTTCCTTGTCTCACCTTTCATCTCTTGAATGTCAGCACATTCATATTTTAAATCACACAGCATCAAAGAGGATGAGGATATGTTTCAGTTCATTCTTTTCCCTTTGATATCGGTACATAGAAGAGCACTTCAGTTTAAAATCTGTTACCAATTGTGATACAACGCAGCATCTACCTACTTAAGACAGCAGACCAACTCTTCACTTACTTTTGTCCTTTGTGCTTCGGGACATGTTGTCTTTTCAAATCACGCTGTTTCATTTGGTTCCACCATAACCACTCCTTGCACCAGATTTAACATTTAAAATGTATGGTCTACCACATGAAAGTAGCATACTGGCTTCCTTGGGTTTCAACCAATCCAGGGCAGACGTAATACAGTTGTACCCACTTTTATTAGATCCACGTATTTCAGTCAAGTTCTTTGTAGTTGCTGCTGAAGGATCTGCTCAGGCACCTCAATGACATTACAAATTTGTTTCTGGTTCATCACTACCAGTGATTCAAAAACATGAAAAGAACATTTTATGTAAAGAAAGACTAAAATCTGCACGAAGAGGAGAGAAAGGTGTCACAGTTTCTTTCAGACACCTCTTTACAGCAAACAGCAAGGCGAACGGAAACTGAGGAAACTTATGTAAATGGTCCATCCAAAGTGAGGTATGCCTCCTTTCCTCTCACAGGCCCTGGATACCAGCAATATCTGACAAACCTGAGACAGAAAATGAACCAGAGACCTTTGTCAGAACTGGAAACAAATGTAGCTCTGTTTGGCAAGAATGTGGTGACTGTTCGCAGGCTGACTGCAAGCCAGAGCACGAAGAAAGAAGCCCATTTTGTGATTTAGGGATGGGCAAGCACAGAAATCCAACTTGGGAGGAAAAAACATTCCCCTCACTATGAAAAAAAAGTGTATCATTGAATGAAGGTTTGATTATAGGGTTCAATGCTACTGGGATCAAGAAATGAGACACTTTGCCCAGTAAGACTCAGCTACTTGGGTCGACAAACCAAAGGTAATGGATGTGCTCCACGCTCTGCTTTTCCTGACAGGAGTATGTTCACATATTGCATATTCAGCTGAGGCCATGCCCTGGCAAAAAAAGACCAGCATCGATTTGACAGATGACACATTAAGGAGATTTTTCAATATTTTGTAGCAGAAAAATGTGTCTGTTTAGAAGAGGGTTGGATATGCCTGCTGCAAAACAGTGATGGCATCCAAGTATTGGACATTACCAGATTGCACTGTACTCTGAAGTGCTAACACGCTTCCTTGCATGCTTCCATTTGCTGCCAAAACAAAAACAAAATGGGATCTCATCTCCAGGTCTGTCAAGTTAGCATCTTTTACAAAGGACAATTTCCCTTTAAAATACTTCAATACAAAATTATTTTTAGCAATCCCAGTTTTAAGCCATGATGTCACCAATACGCAGGAATCAAGGACAGCTGCTTTGGAGTGCCACTGCCCTGAGAGGTCGATGATACTTCTGTCTTATGCCCTTGACTTGCTCGTTCTCCCCGTCTCTATGACAGCTCCCTCGGGATTCTTAGCAGAGGTTTACCCACATTTCGTTTCTACCCTGGAGACAAAGTACAATGACAAAATAAAAAGAAACCATGACTGTGACCCTCAGCCTTCCCAAGGATGCCCAGGTTCTTTCAACAGCTTCTCAGGATTATGTTAACAAGTTTATGAAGAAGGACACGTATCTGAGTGTTTCTGATTTTATTTTTCGGCAGCTTTTAGAGGTGGAAACGTTAGTGTCTTAGCCATGAACTAACCCTACGGAGGGTTAACATCCTGTTCTGGAACAGGCCAAGACTGAGCTCAAACATTGCCCTCGAGGTGTCCTGCCAAGCAGAGAAAAGAGAGCAGGGCAGATTGTTGGGTATGCCAGACTCCCTGTGACATAAAATATGTGGCATATTGTGGGTGAAAGCCTTGGCAGCAGGAAAAGGAAAGCTGTGGTTAGGTCTCTGTGATCGCTGGAGTAGCTGTGACAATCAGATGAGGTAGCAAACATTATCTTTAGGAAGCAGGGGAAAAAAAAAAAAATAGTCTTGCACAGGAACTCACAGCAGCGCTCAGCAGCTGGAGAAAGGGGATCAGGCCAATTTATCACTAATGAGCAAAGGCTCTGATAACTGCAGAGGGAGGTCAGGTGGATACAGTGAGGGCACACGGAAAAAAATATTAAAAAAAAAAAATAGAGGAAAAAAGAGGATTTTGGCAACAAGGTCTGCTAAGGGCTTCTATCACAAAGGCCACTCAGCAAACCTCACACATGACTCTAGGCTGATGTTAACTTTTCCTTCTTCCCTCCAGCCTGCCGAAGAAATTCTCCCAAATCCCCTCAAGTGGTGACAAGTGCTCTTAACCCTACTCACTGCCAGAACTCCTTTGTCCCCCAGCCTGTTACAGCAGCAGTCCAGGAGGAAGATGAAAGAGGAGGAAATAAGATTCTCTGACATGGCTGTCGTGAATCCCAATCACTGAAAACAAGGTTGATGGATCTTTTCCTAAAAGCAAAACAGCTTCTGTGCAATTGAATTTTTTCTTATTTGCCATGTTCTAATGGCGTATCGTAACCACAGGACTAAAAACAATACTCAGCTGCCTTCAACTCAGGCAGAAATCAGGAACTTGAGTATAGGGTTTAATTGAGTAACAAAGCCTTTTTTTCCCCTCATTGTTTAATACTTAGTTTTTACAAAACAACTTATGTTAAAGAAAATTTATCTGAAATTTAAAGGAGTTTTCAACTGAAATTTTTTCACTACTTAAAATTCTCCCTTGAAATATTTCCATCAGAAATTAAGTTTGATATCGATTTGTGACAAGATTTAGTTATCTCTAAGCTTTGTTTCTCAACAAACCCACATCCCACCTGCTTTATAAGGAACATTTGCATTATGGCCCAAACTCCAGTATGGCCATAGCTTCTCGCTCAGTCTTCAGTAGCATTTTCACACCAGCAGCTGCAGGGCAGACTAAAACAAAGTCAGGAGATCCATGTGAAAATGTGCATTGATATTGGCCTGTTGCTTTTTAGATCAACAGGGCTACATTCAGTTCCCATTGATGTTAGCACAAAGTTCAAAATTCCAATTGTTTCTTAATTTGTCAGTTAACTTTGTGGCAATTTCAAATACCAAAGACAAGGTATTACCTAATTACTTCCTTCACATAAAACCACGCATTTTGTTTAATGTTGAGGCTTTGTGAAAGCAAGCAAACTCATTTTCTATGCCTCTTTAAAATCTTCTTGGCTCCTGATCTATTGCTGCATAGTCTTGATGGCAAAACAGGGAGCTGGTTTCTCCATGACATCACCAAATCGAGCAAAATTCTGATATGAAAAAGCTTCTTCACATTGCTCTACCTGCCAGACTCCAGGACTTTCAGAATTACTGCTTATTACTTCTTACAGAAAATGCCTTGACTGCCACCTCGCCATGTGCTGCCAGCTCCTTGTCTGTGTCCCTCTATTGCACCCTCTGGGTAGCAGGAAAGAAAAAGCATCGCAAACATTTCACATAGCTAATCTTTATGAACCAACAGTGTTCCTGACAAGCCATTACCTAGAAACTATGGCTATTACTGGAGGAAAGACATTTTTCAACTACGTACAAGGATACAGCAACAGCTTTCAAAAAAAACTTGACAAGAACATTGTATGTATCACTTCAAAACTTTACACCAGTCTACATCATCCCTCAGCAGTCTCAGTTCTCCAGGGAATAATTTTTCTTTTTTTCTCCTTACAGGCTTGCAGTTTGCACACACAGGCTGCAAAAAACAAGTTCTCTCCAGAAGATAAACAAGTTAACTTGCTGTAAGTAGCAAGCCTGAAGTTGTTTCTTAGGTTGATGAATACAATATATTTGTTTACTGAAGCCAAAAAAATAAAATAAAATCATGTAATATTTATTTTGTCAACAGGGAGCTCTAGTTTGCAAAGGAGTTTTGGCAGTAATGCCTTGAATTTCCTTTCCTCTAACTAATCAATTATTTTAGCACTAACAAATTAATTTAAAAGGTGCTGTAGAAATTACTACTGGCTTACTTTAGCTCTTTCTCCAGTTCCACTCTTCCTTTCAGAGAAGTGTGCTCTCACCTTCGCTCACACCATGGGCAGGTAGCACATTTGGCAAACGATGGCTGCCGTGAAAAGCCACCACTAGGAAAACAACAGCTTCAGCACAGCGAAACTAACTCATTTGGCACCACTTCAGTTGAGTGAAGATCATATGAAGAAAAAAGTGAATTAGGATTTCAACCACCCACCCGTGCCTGTTTGTGACACTGTTTGTTCACACTACCCACAGCGCAGTGCACGGATCGCTTCTAACTTCTCACCTCCAAGTAGAAGAGCAGAGTGGAAAGTTCACCAACCTTTCCAGAACAGCACATTTTAACATTAAAACACCTCAGCAAACAATGGTACCTTCCTCACGTCTGACCACATTTCTTTCCTGTACGGTTACAGACTATTTATGTTTGCAGTAACCATGATACCATCCCTTCTTTATGATCTTTAGTGCAACTCAGCTTATGACACGAAGACCATTAATATCTGTTATATTCCGGTTAAACTTAGTCTTGTGGAGTTACAGTCATTGAGTAGAGAGGGCTAAAACTAAGTCATAAAGCTTCTAGGCTTTCATCTGCTGGAAATGCACCAAAATCTACTCTTTAAATATAGCACATTGTAGGCTGCTGGTGAGTCTCAGGTCCTTCACTACGATGATGTATGTTTATTAAACACTTCTTTTCCCCATTTTTTTTTTTGGTAAACACGGGGAGTTCATTAAAGTTCTCATTTAAAATACATTCTCCATTGAAGACAGTCTACCCTGTCATCTTGACACCCAAACACCGTTAGGCCTTCAGACAACTACTGAAGTCCCCTCAGCCTCATAGATTTGGAAGACTGTCTGCAACATCCCCAAGTAACAGATCACCTTTAAAAACCACACACACACACAAAACAAACAGCCCCTCCCCTCCCAACTCTGGGACATCCAATAGAACATAGACAAGGGTTTTTATTTCCCATTTTCACTGAATATATGTTTTCATGTCAGCCAAAGTGAAAGCTAACACAGTTGGAATATAGTAAATGTCAATATTTAATCTGGCCTTTCCTTTCCAATTTTTCAAACCACAATGCATCATCTCAGCATGATTAATAACAACTCTTGTGTTGCTTTCCCTGAACCGACCTGAGGTATTTTTGTTGCTAGGTAATGCTTTGTTGTGAGCTGTCCTCCTAACATAGGGAAGATTAAGAGATCTCAGATGGAACCAAAGACGGCATGCCAGTAATCACAGCTGAAAGACACTTGCACTTGACATCTTCAGATGGGAACAACATGTCTATTGTTTGGAGCCATCAGTCCTTTGCTATAATGCCTGACAGACAAAACCACCTACCTTGTCAAGAATTGGGAACCTTGTCAAGAAGTCATTTGTACTGATTGGATAAACAAAGGGGGAATCTGGAGCAGCAGGTTCATAAAACAAACAAAATGTCCTAGAAATGGCCCTTATTCACCATTACATTCCCGAGTAGAAAGGAGCTCTAAATCTACTTTAAGTGGTCCCAGGAGGATCCAATAGTCATAAAGAAATCTTACATTGACCTCAAGCTTCCACAGCAGCTTTTATAAGAATACAATACAGCACTGCCAAAGGAGTGGGTTTAGCCAGAGAAAGGGGATTTTTAGCCAAGACATTCCTCCATCTGACTAATCCTTGGCTTTCCAAGAGCCTGTTGGAGCCACTGGCAGCCAATTCAAAAAAAACTAACACCTTTTTAGTCCCAACCTACATGAGATAATATTTCAGCAGCCCCAAATCAGACAAATGTGTAGTCACATTGCACATTTCCTCCAGACTTTAACTGTTCCTTTGCCTGACAATGGCATTTATTCTAAAACACTTTTTCCATGCAAGGATCAACATTCTTATTAGAGTATTTACAAAATACACAGCCGTATCTCTGAGTTTCCCAGCAATACCCTTGGCAGAAATGAAGGAAGCCAGACTGACAGAAAAGTTATACTCCAAGATTACTGTGCTGTATTCCTTGCCAAAGGGTAATTTGTCAGTGCAGCTGACAAATTGAAAAAGGGGAACATTTTTAGTGCCAGCCCCAGAAAACAACAGAAGTGAAAAACCACACTCACTCCCTCACTGAAAATATCACCATATAGCCTATAAAGTAAGAAGGGGAAATAAAAGGGGGGAAAAAAAGTCACTGCACCAAGGAACCTAACTCCTTAATCTTATATTCTTTAAGAATATCTGAGTAAACAGAAATGCATTTTACTTTTCCCACTTAACAAGCTATTTGCGCATTCTGGTGGCACCTAGGCTCCCATCAGGAGTCAGAGATCCTTTTGTGCTAGGCACTGTAAAAACACTTACTAAAAGGACAGACAGCCCCAAAGGCTTTATTATCTAGAATAAATAAATTATCATGAATTAAGACTCAATTTTCCAGCAGTGTGGGTAATTAAACACTGGAACAGGTTGCCAGGTGGTAGACTCACCATCGTAAGGAGTCTCGAAGAAAGACTGTATTTCTCTCCAAAATGTGCTTCCAACTGATTTATAGAAAAAAGTAAATGTCTAACACTAAAAGGGAGGGTCAAGTTGAATAATTAGCGTGATCAGTTCTGAACCCTGAACACATGAATCCCCTCCATTCAGCCTCTCATTGTGTTAAACCAAAGGCAGATAATTAATAGTACCGCACTCAACTGCTACTAATACTTGCAGTTCTGCGTAAGGCAACAATGACAACCACAGTTCATAGCTTCATCCACTGGGAATAAGACTTCATCCTCTTGTGCATCCCAGTTTTATTTTCTTCTACAAACCATTCCATGCCATTCACAAGAGTCACTGGACAGGATGTAGCAATATTCTATGGCAATGCAGAGAATTTTACATCTTCAGTGCCTAAATGGCGTATGCCATTCAGCCATTATTGGTTACGTTGACAGCATCTCCCTTGATGTGGTCTGCAGTGGTCTAATCATACTTTTACTTTCTTTTTTAGCACAGTATATGAATCACAGGATTGATTCTCTTATCTCTGCTCATCCACATGGACATCTTAAACTTTTGGTATGGCCTCTGTTCAGACTTACATTCTGAATGTGGTGTGCAATAACTTAATCTAAATAAAACAGTGGAGGTTGACATGATGGGTACATGAATGAAATTCCAAGGTCATTCAGACCCTCAGATTCAAGAATCTAACAAAATTCTTTGGGTTCTAAATCCTGTGAAATCAATAAAATGATTCCTCCATGGCCAATCCACCCTAAACATTATTTTCTACCATACATAACACTGTTACTTCCAGTTTAATTACTGCTAAACAGCTTAATCTTCATTACATACCTCAGTGTGTCTATGCAACTGCCTTGGCTACTTGGAAGCATTAAACTACTTGTCCCCGATGACTTCTTAAATGAACGGCATTCTTCTACTTCATGTCTGGAAGCTTCTCCCTCTTTATTAGCCATATTACAGACCACTGTGCACAGGTGGTCATAAACAGTGTGCTACTTCTATACATTATTCATATGAGCTACCATATCAAAAGAACTCAGAAACACAGAGTAATGTTAAAAAAAAATAAATGGTTTTCTTTAAAACAGCATTCTTCTCACGGATTAATACAAATCTCTGCAAGAAGGTTATGGGGGCCTAAGGGAGTGAAACTTCTTGGACCTTGGCAGCAGAAAGGCAGCAGTAAGACCCTCAAAATTATGCTGGGTTTTGTTATTGCAGCCTTAAGAAAGCTGGCAGACTGCTTGCCACATCCCACACCCTTCCCACATCCCTGCCAGTTGTCTTGAAGAGCAAAGACAAATTAACCTTAAAAACCTGAGGTAGTCGGCCAGAAGCTGTGGAAATGCTAAAAACAAGGAATGGCTGAGCTAGCCAAATCACTTCATTTCCTTAGGCAATAGCAAAGAGAAAAGGGAATAGACAAAAACCTTTAGAACACAGGGGACTTTGGGTGTATGTATTATTTTTATATATGCATATATATCCATGCTTCAGAGAAAAGTACTTGCTTCCTGAATCAGAAAAGGGAAATAGACAAGAAAAGTTGCTGGTTCAGGTTTAAAGAAAAAAATCAGGAAAAACAAAACAAAAAAGAAAGCAAGCCACACTCGAAATTCAGCAGTTTTCCCTTCCTTGCTTGAAAGCCAGTGACAGAGTAACAATTCTACTGTGTTCCCATTCTAGCTTGAATTCCAGACACAATGCAAAGCACAAAGAATACAAAACTATTCCTATCAAGGAAAAACAAAAACAAAACCCAAAAGCCCATATAACCACCACTTTTCTAAAAGCTCTGCTTATAAAACATTAAGAGAAAAATCATTTGTATCCAAATGCCATTCGATCTGGCACTGCTACCCACAAACTCTGCACAGTTTAATCAATAAGACAGATTCTAACCTTCAGGGATATTTTAATCATCACAACCATCCATTGCTATCAGCTCAAATTATGTGTCCACCCCTACAACATTCTTCAAGGAGACTTCGCTGTACTGGCACTGGTTTTAGGGCACGTATTTTATGATATAACAAGTAACTACAAGTCTGAGAGGACTGTGAAATTTCCAAAATGAGATAGGCAGGCCACCCTCCTGTAAAACATATAATAAAAATCTATGTCAGATCAGTGCGGGCGCTGAAGTTTTATGTAGAACAGACATTTGCCTAGTAAGCAGTATCAGCATAGAGCCCGGCTGAACACTACAGAGGGGATGTCTTAGGTGCTACTTGTCCAGAGGGGTTTATGCTGGTTTCAAGCCCAAGTAAGCTCCAGCAGTGCAAATAACACCTTCACCCAAAAAGAGGCACAAAACAAAAAACACACCTAAAACAAAACAAACAAGGCAAGCCAATCCCAAAGCACATCGCCCTACATCAATATCCTGGATAGTTATGCCAGAGTTACATGGTGTCTCGCTGTGGTCTAGAAAGAAACAAGAGGCAAGAGCAGACAGCTCTGAAGTGGGACAACCCAAACGCTCTCCAGAGGCCTACGGTTCCCCAGACCTGACTCATCTCACGTCGGCAGCCGAGCCACTTGCACGGCAGTTTACTTTAACTGCAATCTTCGAGGGAAAGAAAAAAAAACAAACAAACAACAACTTGATCATAGATAGGCATCATCTACTTAATATAACCGTATCCCTCCTTTCCAAATTCAAGGGTGAAAGGCTTCTCTTTCAAAAAAAATGAGACAGCAAATTAAACATAGATTAAAACGAAAAACAAACACACACACACACACACACACCCGTTTCCAATCATCCTCCTGTGCTGGCAGCAGCAGAAGATACTGCTGCCTGTCGATAAACATCACGACTCCCTGACAATGCAGGTTACCACCTCGGAGGCTCTGCCAGAAACAATATCATCACCAATACCAAGTAGCTGGCAGGACGCGGCGTTATGCACAGAGATCACCCGAAGGTCACTGAACATTTACCTTATGGTTACAAGCCAAAATGAGATTATCTCCACGGATGCCACCTAATAAACACAGAAGAGGGCTGCGAGGGATGCCAGCTTGCCCAGAGTGATAACTGCTCGTAACGCCAGTGCTGGCTGGCGGGGGGGAGGGAGAGCAGTGAGCCCGCACGTCCACACAGCCCCGGTTTGGGGGGATGCACCGCCCGCCATGTCACCCCAGGGGACGGGCGCCATTTTGTGATGAACGCCTCGCCCCACGAGCGGTTCGGGCAGGATGGCCTGCACTGCGTCGGTGCACCTGAAGGAGCTGCTTCTCCTCCGCCGGGGTGGATTGCCTTGTGTCAGGGCTTCAGCCCAGGGCTGCCAAACAGCGCGGGAGTCGTCACTGAGAAGAACAATGCAGCCAATACCCGAAATGTGGTCAGTCCTCAGAGGACGGCCACTCCTGTTAGAGTGTTCTGAAAAAGCTCCCATTGCACAGACCCCAAAGTTAAAATAAAATAAAATTTTTAAAAAAGCAAGAGGAAATCCCCTCAAGCTAAGAGGCATGGTCTGTAGACATTATGGGGAAAGGGCAGAAAGCATTTTCTGTATTTTTCACCTGCAGACATAATTTCAACAACGATGTACAAGTGTAAATAAATAAATTAAACAAAGGGGCACTATCCCAAGGAGGAATATTACTTCTCAGCACTTTGCAAGGTACAGCAGAGCGACAACACCCTCCATAAAACTGTCATGGATAAGACCTCCTAGCGAGGATCAGACGTGCCACACTTCCAGGCCACAAAAACAGGTGATTTCAGTACAAGGCCCCATCTTCTCCCCTCCTCTGTTACCCCAGTGCACTGACAAGTGAACGTGTCTGGCAGCTGTCGGGCTGTGGCTCTGCTAACAGTGTCAGGTGGGATCTGCAGCTCGTCATTGCCCTCAGCCTGCTCCCATCCCTGTCCCCACCGGGGAGGCTGTGGGTGGGACACCATGCCGGCACCTGACCTCAGAAACCTTCCTGTGCTCGATGGATGCACTGGGTCACTATTGATTAGCCATAACTTTCTTAAGACTAATAAGGGAAATCGTACAGGATGCTTCAATGCTGTGTATTCAGTCATTGCTGCCTTTCTCCTCATCTGTTTTTCCACCAACATCACCTCCCTTCTTCAGGGGATGCTTTAACACTTCTTTGTTATGATGACTATTTAGTTTACCTAAAATCCAGGAGAAGCCTTTGATTGAAGAACATGTATCTGTGGCAAGTGTTATTTGGACATAGATACCTACCATGGACAACATTTCTCTTTATATAGCAAGGGGCAGCAACGCACATCTCACAGCTTCAACAGCCAATATGGGGAAAGAACACCAGAAAAATAAGCAATCCTGCTCTGACAGCTCAGGATCAGATCAGTTAAACGTGTCTACCTGCTCCTGGGAAATCCTATCTCTTTGTGAATTATGGAAAAGTAGGTTCTGAGCTGTCTCAACAATTTTAGATGCAGTCTCTGGGGTTCTCCACAGCAAACAAAGGCAGCCAGTGCCAGTCAAAAACAAACAAATAAACATCACTTTTTAGGATCATGCCCATGCTATTAGCAAATGCCTTTTTAAAACAACCGGTGCTTTGAGTTTGTTGCCTTCACAACATCAGGAAAACAAGAGTCACACCTCATGCTGACTAATAATGAGCTGACTTCACCTAGTCAGTGGACAGACATTTATCTGGTCCCAAGAATATCCCACTGTTCACCCTACACCAGCAAAAGGCACCATATGGCCTACTATATTGGTGTCATATCTAATTTCTGAAATTATGTAGGGCACTCTTGCAGAGAAGTAGGTCGCTGTGATATTTTGGATGCAGAGGTCTTCCACTCTTGGAGACCTGAATCAAACTTACATGTAAGCATAGTGCTGGTTGCTATGACATAATTGCAAGCTTGTTTATGTTATGAATACTGTGTAATGAAGTCTGCACGCAGACTCCTCTATTCTGGGAGTGAAAGTACTTTGACTTATGAGTTATGGCAAACATTTTCAGTCTGGGTATCTGCTGTCACAGGAACTATTTGGATGGCAGTGGGGCAGAAAGGCGTGCAGAAGGGGAAGGTACTCAAGGACATGATCAAAGGAGCAAGAGTACTACTCAGAAAGCAAATTCACTGAAATAAAATGCATGAGGTAGTGTGTTCATTAGTCTTCTCTGCTTAAGAAAAGGCTATTCCTAGTAACCTCCCCCTTTCAAACTACACCGCTAACTTTGCATGACAGTCACCAACGTGACTCAGTACATACACCAGTCCCTGAATACCCATCAATTTAATTTGAGACAATACTCCAAGTCATCATTATTCTTTCCCCTCCCCACATCCCGGTGCAGCCCTCCAGCCCTCCCAAAGGGGAGTTAGCAGAGTAGGAAACAGTGGGATGACTTTTCACAGTCAATTTACTCTTGGACCCTAGTGCAAGAAAGAAATGTTTGGGTTCCTGGGGATGTACCATAACTATAATTTCCCTATCTGAAGTGGCAAAGGGAGCCTCGCTCTACACAAATGTTCTTGAGTATTGATCTGAAGCTTATAGATGTAAAATGTGTTAACATTTTATTTTCTAAATTGCCTACTCCCATTTCCTATCTTGGTAGATGGATGCTATACGTGAAAGTGAGCCAGAGGTTCGTTGTTACTGTCCAGCACTGTACCAACCCAATAGTTTTACTCTTTACAGAGATGCCTAAAACTTTATTTTACATGAAGCTTCCAAAATTGTGAAATATTTCAGATGGGTAATAGAAAAGGACAAGAGGAAAAAAACAGAAGAGAGGGGACAGAGAGAGAGTATTTAAATTTCGTTCTGTAGTTTTAAGAGAGAATCCTTTAGGAGCATGGAAGGAACATCACTAGAGAGCAAAGTATTAAGCACCGCTGCATTAACTGATCTACCTGAGATCATAACAAAAATTTGGCTTGGCTTCTGCTCTCAGAGTAGAGGCAATAAGATTTAATTTCATATAGCTGAGCCATAGCACAAAACTTAATTTCTCCTCACAATGAAAAAGTACTGATCATTATTATTACATCCAGAGCTTCAGTCTGACTGAAAGAAATTTTTTGTACCTTTTCATTGAGTTTGTAATAAAAAGCAATGAAACCAAACGTATACTCTGTGAAGGGAAAAAAGATGAGTGTTAGGTCACAGAAGTGTATAAGAATATATGAAGAATGAAAGTGACAAAGGGATTAAACACTGTACATGCTCTAGTAGGGCAGACCATCATTCAAGGACTTAACTTCAGGGTTTGCAAACCAGATCGAAACATGACTGAACTACTGTCTCCTAGGTGTTAGACAACAACACTGAAAAGCCAAACCCTGATCATTACTTCCTAACCTTACACACAACTGTGTGTGTCCTTAGAGACTTGTATTATCACTCCCAGTGCATCAGCAAGCTGAGCTTCCCAAAGAAGCTTTTGCAATCAGTTGCAGAAGAAACCTGTCTATGCTTCTGGGCATTCAAGGTAGGGAGCCAAAATTGCAAGAAGGCTTTCAAAGACTATCAACCCACAAGTTATTTAGACTGTGTCCTTACAGCAAACAAAATGAGCAGGGCTCTGGACTCTAGATTCTACCTCCAAGCAGATTAGTCCATCTGAGGACAAACTACCAACAAGCTGCATTGAGAAAGTTTTAATAAAGATAGGAACAAAGCTAAGGGCAACACCCAGGAAGCCAAGTTAAGACATAGCATGAAGTGCTGAAGAAGCTGTATCCAAATCAAAAGGGGAAAAAAAAATCTTCCTGTTCTCACTTCTATAGCAGAAATAAACACACATGGATGGAGCCTTTGACAATAGCTCCTAAATCAAGAGACAATGTTGTAGAGAGTGAGTAAAACAGAATGGACTCACCTGCAGGGATCTGCATTCAACCACAAGAAAAGAAAACAAAATGTGGGGAAAGTTCAGTGCTAAAGGGGTACCGGAGGTCTCCATAAGGTACTGAAGTACACAGACTGAAGTGCATTTAAGAGAATACCAATAGCTTAAAGCTACAGCATCGTACCTTTTCAATAAAACACTACAAACCTACCTTACCACAACATTTATTTTTATGAACAATACTCTGTGCTGTCTCTGGTGATTTGCATATTGTCTGCATTGTCTGCTAAATGCCATCAACTACCTCTCAAGGCCATTTAAAATCAGTAACATGCTATGTTTCTTTTAAATTAGGTAAGCAAGTTTGTATGGGGTCTCGGGGAAAGTGTTTTGGCTTGAGCAGGAGAGTAAAGCCTTTATTAAAGTAATAATAACTAGAAGATAAACATGTATTTTGGAAAGCCATTGAGGCGAGAGAACAAACTCAAGTTGCAAGTCATAGCAAGCTAAGTAAAAAGCACAAAAGTGCATTTTGCTGTCAGCCTCTATGGGCCAAATCATGCAAGGTATTGAGTGTTTATTTGCTAGGGACTGCAGTTACACAAGGCACCCTCCCTCTCTTGGTGGCTTATGTAAGCCTTTCTGTCTAGACACAAGTTTGATTTTGAGAGAACATGCTGGTCCTACATTTTTCTTGAGACTTTCCTCACAATCTGGAAGCTACAGGGGAACAACAAGGCACTCAGCAGTAACTCTGCCTCCCTTTAGCTGTTTATATAAAAAGTCTGGGCTTTGAAATACTCAGTAGAGGGTGAAGAGAGTTAAAAAATCCAGCTGATTGGGTTTAATTTCTTACTTCAGTAATATTTCCAAGGGGTTGAT
This sequence comes from Oxyura jamaicensis, assembly GCF_011077185.1. Lineage (NCBI taxonomy): Eukaryota > Metazoa > Chordata > Aves > Anseriformes > Anatidae > Oxyura > Oxyura jamaicensis. Next base: position 103,548,063 of record NC_048894.1, read on the forward strand.
CTGTCATGCTAACAGAGCCAAGAACCAATATCCTTCAGTTACTTCTGCAAATAGAAGACAGAATCTGGATCATCCTACAAAATAAACACACAGAAAGGGGAAAAAACAAAACAAAACAGAAAAAGAGGTAATAGAGGACAAGGAAACTACGTGTAAGCAGTCTATATATAAAGTGCTCTATATAAAACACCTTCTATACCCCACACACTTTTTTAAGGCTTCCTGGCAATAATAAATGGTATTTTGTTCTCTGGGAAATAACAGCCTAAATCAATGGCATGTTGAACTCTAATACAAGAACAAACTGAAAGTAACATATGGGTTTGGATGAGGTCACGATAGTACCTTTGCTAGACCAGCTAAAATAGCATCTTTTACTGGAGTTTTGAGAAAAATCTGGCATTTTAATAACTGTTAAGGCAAAATGGGGGGAGAAGAGTCTATCAGATGTCAGGAACTGGTAGTAGTTCATGCACCACTAGCTGATTTCTTTTTACTAAAAATACAGATACATACAAACGGAAAACACCATGGACAATATTCATAGCCACTGAAAGTTTGTTTTCTAGTAGAAAACAATCAAGAACAAAAGACAATGAGGTGACCTCCTAGCAAAAAATACTTTGGCATGCCTAAAACTTGTCTGACCGTTCTTTCACCAATACTTGCCCATTCTGATCCAGCAGCCTGAAACCATCCAGCCCATGTGCAAGCAGACACAGTGCAGAACTACAAACAGAAGAAGCAATTTTGCATACTTGCAAACATTTCCAAACACTAAGCAAAAACTCATAAACAAATAGGCTTCTGAAAATTATCCTCTGGAGCTTGAGCAAAGCAAGGCAAGTATCATTTGAGATCAGCCATAAAGAGAAAAAAAAAAAAAAAAAAAAAAGTCTGTGGTAGTTATAAATGGCTTGTTAGTGGAGTTCACCAGCAGGGCATTCTGCTATTGATCAAGTCGGCGGTCACTAGTGGGAACTGCTATATAGGTTTCTGGCAGAGGGATTGTGATGGAATGATGAAGGTATTTGCTCAACTAAGGAAAGAAAAAAAAAAAAAGTTTACTAAAATATGGACAAATTGATATCCACAAACATGGTTCACAGTAACCCTATAAACTTGAGAATTTTCTACAGGGACACAGAAGGACTGAAAGGGCTGTTGATAAGAGGAACAAAAAGCATGTATTTATTTATATGTAGATATTAGATATGTATAAATGTATGTAATATAAATAGCATATATTTACTTACATATTTATATAAATAAAACTTACTTATACATAAAATATAAAACCCACCACCCTCAGCTTTTCTAAGAAGCCAGATGAAAACTGTTTGGCATCTCCCAAGATTCTTCCTCTTTGATCTCACTGCCAACATGATCCATACTAAATGAAGAAGCAGCGCTTACACTATATATCTGTCAGTAAGAGTCAGGGGAGGCGTTGGGAGAGGCATCAGGAAGGAACATCATGACATTCTCACCCATGTCATTTTTGCAAATCAAGACAGAGCTGGCTATAAAAGGAAGAGGGGGAGAAAAAGCCATCACCTCTGTGTGAAAGAGCTGTTAAGTAATTGGTGAATAATGCAGAGTAATACAATTAAAGAAAATGCTATTGTTCCCTATATATAGGTGCGCGCGTGTGTATAAACACATGGAACTTCCATTATCTAACCCAAATTGCCAGCATGCATAAGAGCTGTGATTCTGGGTCCTTATAATCTCTCCATTATAGACTAAGGGATATTCTTAGCATAGCAGTCTCAGGTGAACAAGGAAATTGAGGAAATAAGCGTACAAGTGATCTGAAAGAGAAGTGTAAACCAACCAACCAAACACACTGTCTCACTCTCCCTAGCCACTTTGCAGCTGTATGCTGGCCAGGGCACTGCCGCTTCCTGTTATCTTTGGAAATGTGGAGAAACATATTTAAAGAACAATAAAATTGAAGCTAAATGGACAGACTTTAATTATTCTGCATTTGGTCAAACAAAAAATTCTGGCCATTTAGCAGGAAAAAGCAGCGATGAACCACAGGGATCTGAATGTGCCTAAGAATTACAAGAGACAAAAAGCTGAATATATCCTGTATCAGTATCAGTCTGAACAAATTATCACGACTGGATGGCTTCTGAACAGCCTGCATGAGATCTCACCTCTACGCATACTGTGCAAGCGTCCACACCACAAAGCCATCAGCCCAGCTGGCAGTCTCACTGTTACAGCAAAGAAGTCAGTCCTTCAACCGACCTAACCACCAGATACAAGCGGTATTCGCTGCTGAGACACTACTGCTGGGCAAGCTCACAGGAGCAGCGTCCATATGTTCTACTCATTACAGTACTGCTGACACACAAAAATATCAGTCATGTGCCATAAAATTTCGAGTTTGGCTTAAAAATAGGAGCTTCCTTTAATAAATTATGGGCTTCAACATTTTATTTCCATCTCGTTTCTAAGCATTTAGTCTCTCTTTTTTTTTTTTTTTTTTTTTTTAAGAAATGTTGGGAAGGCACCCCTTGAACCTGAAATGCTCATGAAATCCCTTGTTGCCAGTAAACAGGCTTTCCAGTAGGAAAGAAGCAAATACCACGTTTCAGGAACAAAATTAGAAAGTTAGCAATGCTTTTGCATAAGCAACTTCAACGCAGAGCAGTCCAACAGGCCCACAAATCTAATGGCCAGTCCTGTCTTAAATCTCATGTTCTAGCAGAAAGCAAAGCTCATCATCTGCAGAAAGGCAGGAGGAGTAACAGTGCAGTTTAAGGCATCCTTCTTGCCTTAAAGTCCAGAGTTCAAAGTCACTATCCCATTTTAAGCAAGACTGTCTCAGCTCTCGTACAGTGAGTGAGTTACATGTGCTTCTTACACTGTGATCTTTCAAGGTAGAATTCCATTTTGTCATCAGAGGTTTAGAAGAAGAATTGAAGTTCTGCATGTAACCACACAGCCAAGTTATATTTACCTTCTCTCACAGAAAAAAAAGTTAGAATTTTTTCTCCCCAGCCTGGAGAAGAGGAGGCTCTGGGGGATCTATAGTGTCCATAGATACCTGAGGGGAACGTGCAATAAGGATGGAGCCAGGCTCTTTGCAGTGGTGCCCAGCACCAGGACAAAGGGCAGCGGGCCCAGGCTCTGCGCACCAGGCCGCCCTTGTGTGCTGTGCGGGTGGCCGAGCACTGGCACAGGCTGCCCAGAGAGGCTGTGGGGTCTCCTCATGGAGACCTTCAGCAGCCGCCTGGACGTGGTGCTGGGCACCCTGCTCTGGGTGGCCCTGCTGGGGCAGGGGGATGGGGCAGGGGGCCTCCAGAGGGCCTGGCCAGCCTCAGCCCTGCTGGGATTCTGTGAAATGGAACTGTAGCTCAAACAGACTTTTTGTTTTGAAAACACATTTCTTATGACAGTGACAAATGATCAGAAAGTGATGCATCACGCCTAAGTGAACATCACTGCTCTGGAGATCATCAGATTCCCGTCTGCTGGCCCTACAGGACAACGCTGTTTTCCCTAGATAGACTGAGGGCAATTCATTCTTTACTCTTAAGCTTTCCTCAGCCTGACAAACTCAAAACCAGTAAACTTCAATTAAATATACCACTGTTGTATAAATCTGACATCTCTCCCCAAGTGAAGACTTGCTACACCTTGGCTACCTTCGATCTCTGTGACTCACTGTTGGAAAATCTGCAGTTTCAAAGGGTAGATTCCTCTTTAAAGAACTGTTTTTCTCACTTTCATTAAGTCGTGTGTTTACTTTAAGGAACATTTCTTCACTGCAGAGCCAAGGGACTATGGTGATTTATTCCTCTGTGATTTCTCATAGCCCAGCCAGAAGTGCTTCCACAAGGAGGAGGCGGGTGCGCGGCTGGTCCGTAACCCAGCTAATCGTCACTGTCCCCGCGGGAGCTGCTCACTCTCCATCAAGCAGAGCAGACACCGAGGAACTCCCAGGCAGAAACCCACAGGCTCTCCGGAGCTCACCTCTTGACGCCACTGACTTAACTCACAAGCAGATTCACTGAGACGGCCCAATTTAGCTCTCCCATCCTTGCCTGCACACTGCTATCACCGTGCAGTGACTAGAAGACAAACTATGACTGTAAGGTGCCTGATCACTTACTGGCAAGTCCCTCTCCCCCTGCTCTCCTCACCCACACCTGTTAGTCATTACCCCTGTTCTCCGTGCCCTAATGCACTAAAAATTATACAGGAGATGTAGAAATGGCAGAGGGAGGACTGAATAAACAGGCAAAGCAGGAAAAAAAGCAATAGTGTGAGTAGCCCCATTTGGGTTATGTAAAAGACTGAGGGATCCAGGCTGCTGGGCGCCTGCTGTCCCTTACAGGCTGCCCTGAGGGTCCTTCCTTCCCACCCAGCACCTGCAGGGATGGCTACCACACAACAGGGGGTGCAGCCACTGATCCCCCAGCATGTCCCAGCTCTGTGCGAGCCCTGCATCGCCATCCCTGCAGCCACAGAAACCAGTTTCAGTGCGAGCTGGACTTGCGTCTTCAAGCAACCGCGCTGAAGTCTGTGCTCTCCAATCTCCTCTGCTAGCCGCGACAGCCCACGCAGGTATCTCCGTGCGTGTTGCAATTAGACCTCCAAATTGCCAGGCAGACATCGCAGCGACAAATCTCCCTCCGTGCCTTTACACTCCCCTCAGCCTCTGCCAGAACCTAGCAGGGCAAGTGAGATACAAATGCTTTCACACCTACATGTTTTGTTTAATCAACCACAGATGCTCAGATTGATTGAGCAGTGATTTGCATAGATTAGCGTGATGTCAGTATTTATAATACAGGAGGAACGTCATGCCAAAACCCACCCTTGTATAGGTATACACACACACAACAATAATTGGACTGCTTCTTATACTAAGGAAGGATACCAAAACTGAAAAATGAAGATTGCCTCAATCTTCTCCCTTTTTGCAGACTTTCTTCTTGTTTAATTGGTGACATCAGAACTTTTCCTCCTTACCTTTTCTATAATAATTACAACAGCTGCCAAAGCTGTCACTGTGACCAGATCTAACTGGAGTGAAGAAGCTATGCAGGGCCAAGTATGTATTTCTACGCATTGTAATTAGCATCTCCTCAGAGCAGGCTGTGGGAAAAGATCATTTTTTCCTATAAAAACATTTATGTTTTAACAAAAAAAAAGTGAAAAATAAAATGGAAATTATTCCCAAAGTTCAGTGTGAAACAAGCAAGAGTTATCCAAATAAGGTTTGGAATTTCTAGTTTCTTTGCCAAGAAAAATTAAATTTTAAAAGATGACTTAATTTCAGATAAATAAAAGCATCAGTCAGCATTTCTAAGCAGCATTTTTCTCTCGGACTAAGTTACAGACAGCTAGAAGAGTCACTTGTATATTTCAGTAATTTACATAGTGACTAACATTATTTAAAATATATTTTTTTTAACGGCCAGGAATATGTAACTCAAAAGCATGAAGAATTGAATCATGTTGTATACTCTTCTGGAATTCGAAAGAATTGAGTTACAAAAGTTAAACATTTAGCTGAGATATAGTGAAATGCAGTGAATAAAGATTACTTCAGACCAGCAATAATCCCCATTGTATCATGTAACATTAATGCCTATTTTACAGCAAGCTGTAGTAAACATCTATCAAAACAGCAGAGGAGGCAGCTCCACTTGCGACGCGAAACGGTTACCATTACCAAAGGATGCAAGTACAGGCAGCTGGCATGAGAGGCAAGTACTACAAACAGCAACGCCTTCAAAGAGCAAATGAGATGGCTTGCTGCAGAACTTCAGAGACTGGCAATATTAGCATTACTGCACAGACACACTAAACTAAGGCTTTTTTTTTCCTTTTTCTTTTTTCTTTTTTTTCCCATGAAGTTTTAAAATAACAGTGGGCAAATATTTTTCTCCTTGTAAGCAGACAATAAAATAGATAAGTCACTCCCAGTCAATCATTTCTTTATTTGTAAACAACAGTCCAGGACCACATCCCAACATAACACCATCAGTAGGCACCAAAATCCCCAAGTCCAGTACTAGCCAGTGCAGCACACACTTTACTGGCACGGCACGTTGCCTTCAAGGTCTTTTCATCCTTGGTTTACCTCCTCAGAGGATGACAAACTAGCTTGGGGTTGAAAAAAAAAATTTTGTTTTGAAACCTAAATGCAAATTGTGCTCTGCTAAGACTGAGCAGGAGTCTCAATTCTGCAACAGAAGATTCTCGTAGCAGTAAGAGAGACACAGGGAGGCTTCATTTTCTAGACTGGCCTTTGTTTTATATATTTTAAATTGCAGTCATAGAGAGTTAAGAGTGGATTCAGATAATATTTTAATCAAAAATTCAATCCATATTTAAATTTTTACTCTGTTTTACTCTGTTTTACTCAATCCATATTTAAATTTTTACTCTGCGAACCTTTCTGATTCAGTGCCCTAGCACACAACTAACTAAAGCGGATGGACATTCCTGGCAATAAGCTATCATTTAACAGATAATATTGATTGATTTTACTGCCCTTCTTGAAGATGTTTTGTTACCAAACATTTCTTTGCTTCCTTGCTTTTACACAAAAGTTGTAGCGTATTTCTAAGAGCAGCAAATTTCTAAAGGTGGCTTTAGCTGACAATTAAAATGGATGTTTTACTTCCATTAATTTTCACTGAACTTCAACATGCACTGATGAATCCCTCTCCCCCCTTCCCATGCTTCCACTAGAAAAAGCAAAGCTATTAAGAAAAGAGAAATGAAAATAACATGAACAAAATAATTCAACAGACCAATCCCCCCCGAATACACGATCCTGTCCTTGAATGTCAGGACAAAATTCAGAAGGTGCACAAATTCCAGAGGGAAACACAGCAAGTCTGTAGGAAACAACTGTGGGTACAGTGCAAAACGTCTGCATCCACTCTCTGTTTCTGAAGTACATGAATATGCACTTTCCTCTGTATAGAACGACCAATTTTCTGTTTGGAAAGTGCGAAGTGATAATTAATGTACAAGGTTAAAGAGAAAGGAAAACAAAAAATCTTTCAAGGATGCAGCAAGAGAAATTTCTGCCGGAGGCTACATTAGCCAAAATAAGAATGTCCACTGCACAATATCTAATTTCATGCATGACTGCTGCTCTGGGTCACAGCTCTACACTCTCCCTCTGAAGCTTCCTCATTCACCCCTCTACCCCAGCCTAAAATACTGTTATTTATAAACTGCTTGGAAAACTGGTGTCCCAACAGCCTCACAGGTTTTATAAACAAATGTATCTGTCTAACCTCATACCGAATTTATAGCATTTTTCAACCAAAAGGAGTAAACAAGATGATGCACAAGGCCATTACTTCATGATTCAGGCAGAATGGAGAGGAGCATTACTGACAGATGAGAAATTGCTCCTATTTTTGCCAGTAAAATTAAGAACTCTGCTGGAGGAAAATGAAAACTCCTTCCAATTTCCATTAAAATTATTTTATTTTTTCTTAAATAGCAAGAATTCAGGTTCACTTTAGGGAAACCATCCTTAGGGCCAACTGAAGTATGGTTTATCGGGACAAATATTCTCATTTTTTCTATTTCAGTTCAGGAACAGCAAAATTGCTCAAATGTATCCTATTCATCCTGGGGGTCAGAACTTTCTGACAAAATTAAATGAGGGCAATAGCTAGGCTCCGGAACAACAGCTTTAGGGATGGCTTACACAGGACAGTGTAGTAACATGTATGAGCACTGAACTGACTTGGACTTACCTATCCTTATTAGCATTAATTTTTCCTAGACTAATACAATCATGCTTCTAACACCCAGAAAGTCAGTGTGGGTATCTCAGCAATCATGACTGCATTGATATGGACACAGCCTTTGATGTTATATTGCACAAACATGATGATTCACCAGTTCCAGCCATCAGTGGACAGTCTGCATAGGAAAATCAGCACAAACTAAAAGGGAAGGGAAAATAAATCCATTAAGAACTAGTTCTATGCACCTGCGGAATTGCCGCGATTTCAAGTAAGATAAGCTGCAAATAGCAGCTTTATCTGTCTAGACTAAAGGTTTAGACTGGCTTGCAACCAACGGCTTCAAATAAGGCAAATCTCCAGGACAGGAAGATGAAAAACGAAAGAGGAAAAAAATCAGTACAAGAAAATTCCTTTAAAGATAAGGCATATCTTCACAGAATCACAGAACAGCTGAGGCTGGCCGGGCCCTCTGGAGGCCCCCTGATCCCACCCTCCTGCCCCAGCAGGGCCACCCAGAGCAGGGTGCCCAGCACCACGTCCAGGCAGCTTCTGAAGGTCTCCATGAGGAGACCCCACGGCCTCTCTGGGCAGCCTGTGCCAGTGCTCGGCCACCCGCACAGTGCGGCCTGGTGCGCAGAGCCTGAGCCCACTGCCCCTTGTCCTGGTGCTGGGCACCACTGCAAAGAGCCTGGCTCCATCCTTATTGCACGTTCCCCTCAGGTATCTATGGACACTATAGATCCCCCAGAGCCTCCTCTTCTCCAGGCTGAGGCATTCTCTCGGCCTCTCCTCACAGAAGAGGTGCTCCAGGATCATCTTCATGACTAATGGTTTCTCTCTCCAGCGTGTCCACGTCTCTCCTGTCCTGGGGAGCCCTAAAAGACACTTCCCAAATGACAGTGTGTCAGTCTGAAAGTTGTAGACTTCTCCAAGTTCCAAACAGTAAAGAGTGAAAACTTACTTGAGATTTACTCAGAGATATGAAGCTTTATTTTTTGTTTGTTTTAAGGGGTCTGTACTACTGTTAGACCCACACAAAAAAAGCACCGCTGAAGTCACTAACCAATAAAAACTCTGATGCATACCAGAGACAGAATTACACATCTTTTTCACACGATTTATAGCTGCCTTCTAGAAAAGGCTTGAAAACTACTAAAATGGAAAGTTTATTAAATTGTTTACTTCTCAAATACATTCTGAAGCAAAAATAAACGCATTGCCAGCTGGTGTTCCTGCACTCTCTGCAAAGAATCAGTGTTCGACACTTATCTCATAGGACCCAAAATTCTTCTTTCTGGCTGTTTTTCCCCTCTGTTGTCAGTTTTTTTTCCCAACATTTCCTCTTTAAAAAAGCTAGATCAATAAATAAATTCTTGACATAGCTGTTTGCATAACATCATGAACATTGTGGGAGAACACAACACGATCCCTAACCTCCCCCTCACTGCCAAGGGCAGCTTGGGCTGGGAGCGATGCCACGACAGGGAACAAACCATGGCAGGGCACTGCCCTGCCGTGTCCCAGACCTGAAGCCCCAGGTGCCCACCCTCTTTGAAAGGAAAAATACTCTTACCCTTTAAAAGCTGTAGCTTTTGAAACTTGAAAGCAGAAGCGAGGGAAATAGGGGAAATAAGGGAAAGAAAGCATATGCCAGACTCCTCTTTTCTATTCAGAAGGAAGGATTTCTATTCAGAAGGATTGCTAAAACCAACATTTTAATGAAACCAAAGACAGAATATCAACTTTCAGACCACTCCTCTGCCTGAAATTCTAACAGCACAAAGATTCCCAACCTATGCTGGGGAAAAATAACAGCAAGGATGTGTTAGGCTTGTTCTGACTTACTAGTAAGTTATTTATAACACCCTTCAAAATTTTGGAAGGTTATATTATGGAGTCCAAGTTGTATTGTCTATTGTTTTACAGCCAGGTGCAGGAAACTCAAGCAGAGCCAGCATGCTTACTGGAAAAACAAAACAAAACAAAAACCCTCTGGATTGCAGAAGTTGCTTTTTCTGAATTCTTAAGTCAGTGCTATGTGCTTGGGTACTTTTCTCACACAGTTTAGCAAACGTAGGTATCCCATGAACTAACCATAATTAACACATGCCCATGATTTGTCTGTTCTTTATTCTTCCTCAGTTCTTGCAGAATAGAACTAAAGTCACCCATTAAAGACTGGTCTCATCTACTAGACAGAGCATTCCCTGTATCCTAAAGACATAAAGAAACCCAAGTAGTAACAGCACAAACACTGTGAATAATAAAGGATTTTATATTTTAATCTAGATGAAATAATACTGTCTTCAACAAACAGATGCAAAGTGTGATGCCTTGTTCATGCAGCAGACTGTTTAACAACCACAACGTAATTATTAGACAGCTGCCAATTCCGAATGGGATGCTTTTCCGAACTTGCACGGTAATAGCCAAAATTTTGCTTAATTTTAGCATACGGTCAGGTAGTCCAACACAACGTTTGTGTCTGAGGAAGTTATATTTATGTATCATTTATCTGTTCTTCCCCTCACAAAATTCATTACCTGGTTTTCCTTCCTGCTTACCCTTAACCTCAACTTCCAGAAAAGTATCAAATTCCACTTACACAGTGTTCTTTATAATTAGACACCAATTGTTTAAAAAGTTCAGTTATAACATTTTCTGCCATAGCATCTAAAAATGCTAGATATTAATAAAAGATTTAATCACCCTGAGGAAACACTGTGCTATTCACAAGTCTGTTCTACATTTTAATTTCCTCTGAGAAGAAAGAAATGCAATGACCAATATACGGATTATTAATATGTACTTAGCCATCATTTCACGAAGTCTAAATGTTGGGCTACGGTACTTTTATACTGTTGAGAATACACCTGCCAATGACATTTTTATCTGTGATGTAGGAGACAGTAAAGCTTATTTTAATATACACACGATTCCTATTATCATAATTAAAAATATATTCTGTATTATATGTTTGTTACTATTTTTATTATACGATGCTAATACATTAAATATGGTGTGTTTGGGTATATATACACACTCACATAAAACAGGCAAAAAAGATGTTCACATCCCTGGGATTCTTTGATGGGCAATGTATACAACGTTAATGTGCAGATTCTTCGACTATCCAACTGAAGTGTTTAATTGCTAGTCCAGCAGAAACGTATTACAACAAAAAAAATATTAAGTACCATGTAAAGCTTGAACAACCTACCAAACTTGTCGTAAGATTTGCAAAGTGTCCAAAAACCATTCTTATACCCCTGAAGCTTCTTCCATCCTAATATACATTCTCAGCCTAATACAGGCACTGAGTTAGATCGTCGCCTTTATGTTTTAGCTACACACCATGTTGTTTTTGTCTCCCAGTTGCCTCAAATCTTTCTGCTTCGATTCTGTTTTGCTAGCAGGTCAGCCTCCCATTCTCATTTTCCACATTTTACATATTTCCTTCTTCGGTCATTCACTGGCACATGTCAACAAAATTTACCCGCTAACCTGCTTGCCGATGTTGACATTTTCCAGGAATATGTGCGTCAGTGTACAAGGAACTTAAATAAAATGAAAAAAAAAATGCAGAATTCCTGGAAGATGCTAAATTAGAAATCCCTTATGCAAAATCCCTTCAGTTATACAAAGACAGCGAACCCAATGTAACATCGTGTCAGATAAACTCAAGCGTTGCCCTTTGCTCTTTCATGTCAAGTGGTGTTTTCTGTCATCAGCTTCTTCTTTCACAGACAGGGGTTTGGGAGTTTTCTACAGTGCTGCTGCTGTTTTGGAGGATGTTTTGGTTCAATAAGCAGTTATGATTGATAAATACAGTAATGGATCACCATGTGCTGGAGGTCCCTTTTGCTAATAGGGAACTCTTGCTTCCCAGCTTTTTTAATTTGGATCTGGAAATAAAAGGGCTTTTCCCCCTTATTTCCCATCTATATATTTTTATTTATCACTAACAGAAGTGTACGGCAGCGACTCTTCAAAACCTATTTTTCCTCCAACCCTTCCCTGTATTTTAGGTTTGGTCAAACTGCACAATGCCTTCCCTAAGGAAGACACTTCCAAATCTGAAATATAAAGTTTCTTATTTAGTATTTGCTCTTTGGTTTCCTTCTGAGAGAAAAAAAGCAGGTGTTAGATCTTGTACAACTGGACAGGCATTAGAGGAAAACGTGTGGATGGTCACACACCCAGCAGACTGAAGGCCACTTCCCTAGGCATCAAGACCACACCACTGCAGCCTGTCTGAAGACACTCAGTACTTTTGAAAACACTTGGAAGTCACACATAAGCCTGATGAAAATGAGGGATGCAATGACCAAGCTAGACAGATATTTATTTCCAGCAAAGTACTCAACTGGCATTGTTACTCTCACTTTATATTTCATAATCACACCTCCAGTATGAAAAAGATGTCATTCCTATTTGATGAGCCTTTCACAATTTACCACTTTCAGCCATCCGGAAACTATTATGTCAATACAGGCTTCAAAATCCTCGCCAAAAAAGTTTTTAGCCTTCCTGTTTAGCTCTGAAAACACACAGCCACAAGAACCATTTTTTTAAAAAGGAGTAGTATCATAGGTCACATTTTCCTTTAAAAAATGCCTACCTGACCAGAATATATATTCTTTGAAACAATAAAGAAGCAAGATATAGGCCCAAATCCAAGGATTCAAACTGCCAATAAAACCCAAGGACTCAGATAAATCGGATAAAAAAAATTTATGGAAGATTCTATGGGAGAAGATTAGTTTAACTATATTTTTTTCCTTTTTGTAAAAGCACGCATTGTGGTTTGTTGTTTTTTTGTTTTTGTTGTTGTTTTGTTTTGTTTTCCAGTACACTTGTTCAAAAGTAAAGTCTTGTTCTCAAACAACTTAGTCTTTTTACAGTCAGTAATGAAAAAAGGTAGGAGACTATATAACCTGAAAATACTGAAATGCAGCTACACTAGCAAGAGGTGAAAGCCGGCACTTTTCTCAGACAGCGAAACCAGTCAGTGCTAGATTGACTCAGAAAAACATCCTATGTTGTACAACCTTGTATCAACTGAAGACAGCAGGTCCAATGAGAGAAATGAAATCCAAACAATGAAGACCCAATGTAGTTTTCCAAGAGAAGAACAAGGGAAGAAATCAATTATGGTCATTTTACTGAGGATCTTTAACAAGAATTTAATGAAAACAATTCTCTTTTTTTTCCTGAACTGAATGACTAAAACCTACTGAACCTACTGACTCAGATACCGTAGGCACGGTGTAGGAAGTACAAATCCAGTTCTGCATAAGCAATGAAGTGGACCTAAGTCTGAATGCATACAAGAGCAAAAACTTTATATACCAAAATTACTTTTATGTGGGAGAACAACATCTATTATTCCAGCAGAACTAAAAACTGTTTCTGAATATCTACATGGTTTCATTCAACAGTGGATTTTAATAATTGTTTGACATTAACAGATATTTAATATTAAATATTATATATCAAATGTAACATACTACAATTCTAAGTATTAACATATATAATTTTAATTATTTGGTTTATTTTTACGGTAATATTTAGTACATCTTGATTGTGTTGTCCTTTTGCATAAATGAACTTCATTTAACGCGCTCTGAAATCGTCTGAAAATTCTTTCCCCCCTTCTTTTCCTTTCATGCCCTTTTCGACTGAGCAGCTTAGTTAATATCTATTTCTGAGAATAAGTGCTGTCCTGGGGAGTTTAACTAAATATGCTAAATGAACCCTGTTTCTGAGAAGACCTATCACAACACACCAGGCTTCAGTTAAACTTCATTCTACACAGAGAACAACTCCTTCCTTCACGTTGCTATAACGTCTGACTTATCACTGGGAATGGGAAGGCAAAGTTTATATTATGTTTTGTGGAAAAAATCTGTAGAACTTGGCTCAAGTTAACATAGACCCAAAGGTCCGTCTCCAAAAAAACTTCTTCAGCTTCCAGAAAGCTCTTGATTTTAAAGTGGGTATTTTTTTAAACAGAGCTCTAGCTCTGTTCAGCTCCTCAGTAAACACATCCTCTTCCAGCATGCTGCGGAGAATACCTCTTACTGGGGAGATAATGTAAATAACCTTACAAATAATTATATATAAAAAAAGGATATAAATCAATTCAAAGTGGAACTGCTCATTAGACAGCAGCACATTCATGCAAAGTAACCCCATGACCCAACACGGGTGTATAAAATCCAGACTTTGACCCCGAGCTGGTTCCTGAAACCTCCTCATACAGCAGCCAGCGTGGATGATTTCAAATACCAGGGCAAGGGGAGGGGAGGGGAGGGAGCAGAACTGGCAGGTGATTTTTTTCATTAAACTTCCAGTGGCTCAAAGCTTGGCTTATGACACAGAGCAGGAAAAAATGATCCAGTAAGATTCGGCACTGAATACTTCTTTGTTCATTTTATTCTAACATATTTTGCCCCACAGAACAGAAGCAGTACTGTTTGACTGGAGTATGTCACCAAGCTTGATTCTTTTATCTGAAACCTAAGGCTAAATGACTTCTTTTATCTGCCTTGCTGCTTCGCTGTCCCTCGCCAAGTGGTTGAATGAAAGTGAGGATGCTCAACGCTGTCGAACTTTCAGATGCCTACGGACCTCCCAACATCCGTGCTTTAAATAGAAGGAAGCAGACCAATTTGGCTAAAAGCATTTTAGGAGGTGAAACACCAAAAGGTGTCAGGAAGCAAGAGCAACAAGGCAAGGCCACAGGCTGGTCCCAGCCCTGGAGCTGGTTTAAACGAAGGGAGCTGAGGCCTGATCCAAACCTCACACTGCTTTCCTCAGCAAGGCACAACTGAAGTGGTCACTGGGACCCAGGTAGAGGAAACCACTTTTTATGTTTACTACTTCTGCTTAAAAGCACTAATTCAGCTCCTCACAACTGGTACCACTGTAGGGTTTGTTTTCAGCACATCTGTTTGCAGGGTCAGTTGGAGTTGCCAATGTATCTGTCCCTGAAGGGATCCCTTACCATTCTGCAATCAGCAGCTCCCTACATCCTTCTCTCCCAGCATGGAATTAAGAAATACATGTATTTGCTGTCATATCTGTTAACTGCCTCAAGAAACATTTTAAAAGAGCCTCCCTTTACGCTACCAGGTACCAGTTTTGCTATCCTGTATGTCCACATTAGAATGACCTCTCTGGATGCGTTGTGTCTGTCCAGTTCTCAACTTCTTTTAAAAATAAAATGAAAAGCAGTAAACCCTTGTACTGTACTTACTGAAATAACCGAAGATGTGAAGCAGCTTGTACCATCACCACAAACACCATTAAACCACGTTTTCCTAGACACTCATGCTAATTAACCCTCCACACCACCAGTCATGGCAATAACCTCCACCTTTGCATCTTCCTCAGGCCCCACCATCAGAGCCAAGGGAGCTGCAGCTAAACCTGAGCACGGCCAGGTCGCTGCTACAGAATGTGCCACTCAACCGGAGGTCTGAGACATGCTCAGTGCTTGAGACTCCTTTTCTTTTTTCTTTCATCATTTGCGAATATTCTCTATATTTAGTCCTTAGGAAAGTAACAGACAAGATGAATAATGAGATATCCAGCAGGGCTAAATCAACCAGGCTCCTCTGGACTCCGTTCACAATGCACATGATTTCAGTGCAGGGTTCTTCCCATCCAACCCTATCAAAGGGCCCTGAACAACGCCTGTTATAGATCTTAATGACTGTCTAATTTAAGCGTGAAAGTAATGATGATACGTAAGAAAGAATGAGGTCTGTTTTCACCCCCAACCTGAGCTGAGACACCCTGTAAGAGCAATTATGACTCTAATCCCGTACCATTTAATTTCCCAATTGCTTTTACCAGTTTTTAAAAACAATTAATTATTGCTACTTGTTTTCTTCGTGAAAACACAGTAAGCACAATCAGGAGCTCTAAATACCACACATGCGAATAAATGAGGGTCTGCGTGTTCACCTGGAACAACATTATTGCTGTTAATGCATGCTCAGAGAGACTGATTGCAAACCGAGCACCACAAACGTCCTGGCCGATCACTCAGTTTTATGTACATGATTCCTGCAGAAACAGCAAGAACCAAAAATCCCAGGCAGCTATAAGAAACCAGCTTCAAGACCATCACCAGGATGGGCAGCTGGGAACGTGGGTGCACACAGTGAGTTTCGGATGGTGACAGGCACACAAGGCAGGGTGATGGCTTTGGGAAAGGCAGCAACCTTTTCTTCCCACAATCTGCCACACCTCCTGCTTTCTTCCCACCAACTGACTGGTCAAGCAGCCTTTCTCTGCCTCCCACAATTATCCATCTTCCAGTCTCTCCACCAAATCTAGCCCGATCTGTTCTCTCTGGAACCAGTGCTGGCCCTTCTGCGTTTCTCCATCCTTCATGGACACACCTAAAAGCCCAGCTGCATTTTCCATGGATTATCACTGCCTTAGTAGTATTATGTTGAGGTCTCAAGTCTTTTGAGGTCAGCCAAATGGATCTCCTCCAGGCCCTGTACATTATGAATATGTAATGTAACAAACAAGAAGCTCTATTAAAATACGCTAGTACTCCCATAAACAGTAGGAATATTGTGTAAAAGTGCAGTGCAAGTTGAGGGCTTCGTTTCCATTAAATCCAATGTGATTTATCGATGCCTACCTTCAATACAATGTGGCTGCCAAGGCCCAGCAGGCCCAGCAAATAGCCTGTGAAGGAATCAAATGGAGGCCGCTAAGTCAAGATGTTGCTTTGATTCCCCTTTTCATTTAATAACTCAAATGAAATTTGACATGATTCATAGGCCAGCGGTAGGATTCAGCGATCAGGGCTGATCCCTTCAGGAGCCTGAGTGATTCAATCACACGGAAAAGAAATATCACTCAGCTGAAAGAGTTAAATGCTTTACTAGTTATATTCAAACACATTTAGAAGTCCACCTTCTATCCTAGCTCTCTACCAATGAAGGAAAAAAAGCCAACACCATGCTACAGTCTTCAAAAACCTGTATATTTATAGCTGCTCTCATTTCAATTAAATGTCTGTCTTTATGGTCAGCAAGCTCTGCCTCAGAATATTGTGCTTTACTGCAGAGGCAGAGCACGTTTCTGTACATTTGTGGCAGAAACCGAAGAAATTTTATGCCACATGGAATATAAGTTTGTGGGATTTTTGGGGGAGTAGGGGCTGCTTGTTTTTAACAAAACCGGATAAAACAGTCTATTCCTAGAGTCTAGGAATCCAAGTTATGTTGTATCATCACCTACCTACACCTGTCCATTTATTATGAGTAACTTTTAAAAATCCTAGTTTTCAACACGCAATACTTACGTCTTCCCCCTTTCGGCACAATACAAAGCAGAACACATGACATGCTCCTTTTCTCTCTCTCTTTTTTTTTTTTTTTTTTTTTTTTTTAAGAGAGAAACAGATTGCTAAGAAAACCCTGATAACTGCATTTCTTTTTCAGACTCACCTGATGAACATGGCTAAATATTTAAACCTCAGAAAGCTCCGTAGCACATCTGCAGATTTCTGGCAATCAGTGGCTCCACTCTGAAATCAGATTTTCTTTGGAAAGTCACCTCTGGAGTTGTGTGGTTTTTTGCCCACTAGTTGACAACTATCATTAATTAGAAGAGAGGTGTGTGTCTATGTATCTATGTATGAATAGTGGAATGAAACACAGCTGGTAAAACTAGCAAAGCATAAAGGTAATGTCTTGACCACTTGTCGCTATTACAAAATTCTATGGCATTTCTCTCGGGTATTAGTCTTGCAATGAGGATAATTACATTCAGTCTGCTTAAATCCTTAGCTTAAATAGCTACTATAGTCACATATAGAAAGATATTTGCACGTCTGGGTCCTACTTAAGCGACTTAACTGCCATTGAAAATAGGGACAAGCATACCTTCAGAATGTGGCTTATACGTGGCATTATTAAAGAACTTCTATGAAGAGCCTACACAGTCTGTATTTTAGTTTCTATATATCTTAAAGAGGTACATATGTATATATTTCCCACAATAAGCAGTAGCAATAGGCATCTGGGTGGAAAATGCTATGAAGTCTCTTTTTGAGTCAAAGATCATCGTCATGAAACACGCCCTGCAAGTGAGGTCTTGAAACTGAAATAACACTTTGACTGCCTCACCAGAGACCAGAATTTAAAATAAATAAATAAATAAAAACAATCTGATTGATATGGTTCAGCAAGCAGTTAGGTTCACTTAGCCCTGCAGAATGGGGGGGGCTAATTATTATCATCATCTAATCAGGCTCAGTATATTGCAAAGTACTGCAGAATTTAATGTCTGTGGGTGCCATTCAAAGATCTCTGAAATCTATCTTTATTATGCATAAACATTTTTGTACACAGTTATTAACTTGACAAATGATGTCTTTTTAGAATCCATAATAGAAAGTGTGGCCAACTGAAGTGTTCCAGGCAATATGTAGAAACAGTTGTGCTCGTGTAGAAATCAGGCTTTCCAACAGAGATCTCTAAAGCCCCATTTGTACTTGAAAGACATGCCTCTTGTTTTGCTTTATTTTTTGCTAGCCAAATCTCCCATCTGTATTCTGTGAGACACACCTTTCGACTGTGGAGGAAAAACAATGTTTTAGTATTCTGTGGGGAGGGAAGATAAGGAGGGGGAGAAGAAGGAGGGAAAGAAGGAGTATTTCCCCAGTTATCTCGAAGATGAAAAGCGCTCTTCTAATTCACAAGCTTTTTCATATGCATAAAGGAGGAAGTTTCAGGAAAGCATAAGAAACATTTGACAAAAACAAAATCTGGATCAGAGAAAAATCCTCCCTACTTTTACGTTCTGGCAGCAAAATTGGAGTCCCTCTTTCTGATTTACAGAAGTTTCTTTTACCTGGGATACAGCGCAGGATGTGGTAGTACATAACACATGTCCCCAGCCTGGCAACACTAATTGTGCCCTAACTGCACCTTCCTACAACGATGTGCCACGGATCTGGACTTCACACAAGAAAAACGACTGTTCTAGAATATATATACACGTGTGCGCGTTTATTTCTGGATGTATAGCAGCTGGAAATGCCAATATTTGTATTTACATTCTGAGACATAAAATAGTAAAATATGGACTCTGGATAAACTGCAGCAGTTTTCCTAAGGAGGCATTCACCACACAGGTAATATTACCACGTATTTCAACCCAGCTATGGCAATTCAGAAATTGGCTACTCTACTGAATGCAAGAATCATACAGGGAGGGTGCAGTGCTTAGAGCTGACATGGCACCAACTGGGTTCGTTAGCATGACGGGAAGCAAAACGGATGAGTCAGGTTTCGTCTGCAGCATTAACCCCGTATCGTTCCTTCAAGGGTCCAAAACTCTGATGGCCCTACAGTTACAGTCATCTACACCAAGAAATGAATCTTTTGTAACAAGGCAGTTGCAGGGACCTCACTTTCAAAACAATATTAATTGAAGCGTGTTAGTTATGGCACCGTGTAGAGATTAAGACAAGTGTGAAAACCCAGCGCAAGGCTGCGTTCAATTAATCACACGAGCACCAATGTTGTTCAACATTCCAGCAGCTAATTAGCACACGGATGGTATCTGAGTAATAGCTGGCTGGTGCATATATGGCCACACATCTGTTTCCCACCTCTCTGCATCACTCTGCATGTTCGCAGCCTACACACATTTCTCTCCCAAAGTCCTAATTAATGGACAGCTTGTGTTGCAATAAGCTAAGAAATCGTTGTCACCTGCTGCAAGACGAGAGGCTCCACAAATCTGGTCCACCAGCGTCAAACATTTACACGTGGCGTTCAGTACATTATGTTTAAAGAGCAGGCACTTGTGCGGGTCTGGTTTATTAACTACGGGAGCCTCATGGCCAGAAGGGCTGTCGGAAGCTTCAAAGAATCACATACCAGTCCGTATTGCAACACGGTTCATTCTAAGCCTTGCTTGCTTAAGCTGGCTTCCTCTCAATTCCTAGTACACGTTTCCCGTCAGCCTGCTCTCCTGCGCCGGGGATCCGTCGGGCTGCTGGCCACCCCTCCCGGGGCAGTGGCTGGCGTGCAATAGATAATCCAGCACGGGCTGGCAGAGGTCCCACAGTTTTCACTGTTAAGCAACTGGTGTGCCAGCCTAGCCAGTTATCCTCCTTCTATGAAAGAGCAGTGTAAGGCAGCCCAGATTTCTGCTTGCATGAAATGAAAGAAGCTTGAATGTGATGGAAGAAATTTTGTTTGAGTTATGGAAACTGCACAGCAGGACTCGGATCGTAGCTGCACACAATCACTGTTCAAAGCACCTTACTGGGGACTTCAGGTTCACATCTCCTGTGGGAGCCCACGCACTGTCCTCCTGGATGAGACTGCGGAAACGTCTGTTTCTCAAGCTCTCAGCCTGTCTTACAGTCAGAAATCAGTTTAAAGCCTGAAACCTCAGCCTTACTACACATTTCCTAAATACTACTCTCTGGCTAGCTGGTATACAAGCAGACAGTGTTCAGAGTCTTCCTCTCTTTAAATATTGTTAAATTCTTGCCTCCACAACATTAAACGGTAATGATGCCTACAGTCTCAGGAGACATAAAAAAAACTATTTCTTTTTTATCAGCTTTGAATTGCGTTGAGTGATCTTTTAATCTTATGACACAACCTAAGTTCCTGACCTGCCTTCTGTTCATCACTCTTAGTTCTGTGTACTTTTTTATTTCCCCACTATTTATCTGCACTCAAAAGTCAACAATTCCAAACTTTTTGGTTTCTATTCATATCAAAGTTTGTTTACAACTTCTTCCTGCTGTTTTCCTACGTTTTCTACATCTACAGCATGCTTCTGTGCTGCAACAATAATTAAACACAAAGTTCCAGATAAAGGTGAAGTGTTGATTTATGTAACTACATGGTAACATTTCACATCCTATTTTTATTGATTCAAAATATTTTATCTGACCACAACTACGTTCTGTAAAGAGGTCTTTATTCAGCCCTCCATAGTGATACTTTGGTCCTTTTCCTTAAATTGCACAATTAATTAGGATCCAATAAACTGTATTAATAGCACATACTTTGCCCTCCAGTATGAATTACTTTGCATTAATCGAGATGGAATTTCATCCATCATTCTGTTGACTGCTGACCTCATTTGATTAAATCTTTCCGACTTCAGACCTTCAGACAAATCTCTTCAGACTTCACTAACTTAGACCACGCAACCAAATATCATTACGTTCACCATTATTTTAAGATACGCTGCCCCATTTTTAGAATTATGGTTGACTGACGGAACTCCTATTCTTCTGCCCCTAATCACATTTTAATGCAAATGGATTTAGGTACCTACTCAGAGTCTTAGATGTTGACGTACAAGTGAAAAATTAAAGATAAGCCTATTAATGCTGGACAGTATGCCCTAAAGTTAACAAACAACATAAAGCACATCCTCTTCTAATATATATATATATATATATTTAATTCTCACTGTCAGCTTATGACTATTTCTTCCAGTATAATACTTGTTTTTCTGATGTTATTAGAGCTTAACATCTCTTTGCACATTTCTTCAACCACATAAAATTTTTGTTGCCTTTTATTACTTCTGCAAAGTAGATGAATATAATTATCTCTATTTTATTAATAAAGTGATGAAGGAAGAAGAGGAATAAAGGTTTCTTCAGGACTGCACAGGAAGTCTGCAGTAGAGATGCCCAGAAAACCTGGATTTGTTGGCAAGACCTATGCACCAATCACCAATTCTTCCATTCTTTGTATCATTTCAGTCCTTCCTTCAGTTCTTCTAACAACAAGGGAATTTATTTTTCCCCATGTGCTATATAATAAGCCTGTAAAAAGGGTGTGTTTTATGGCGAAGTAAACACATCTGCTGGAGGAGCACGGTGAGCGCCCATCGTCATGGCCAGTTGACTAATCATCTACATTGCAATGACCTTTCAAAAGTGACAGGTATTCACAGTGAGAGCCACGGCTTCATACAAACAACAGCCACATACACCTTTCATCCCAGTAATTAAAAAAAAAAACAAGCCAGTATACCTTTGTCATTGAAAACAACAACAAAAAAGAGTAAGCTTGCAACGTAATGATTCCAGCCTCTGGCTAGCAAATCTTTGACCAGTAGGAACAGTCCCTTCTTCAGGAATATCTGAGTCAACTGGAAAGACGTCAGAATCATTTCCTATTGAAACAGCTGAAAGGTTCTGCGAGTCCACAGCGTTATTCTTGGCATTAGCTGCAAAGCATTGCACACCGAAGAAGAGAATGTGAAGGAGCGTGACATTTCTCCTGGCCAAACGAGCTATGTTTAAGAAATAACATAGAACTACCTGAAATTCAGGAGATGTAGAACATGAACTACCCAAGAACTGAGAAGCCAGTTCCCACTACGACAGATATCGCACACGATCTTGCAGGACCTCGTATCTGAATAAACACAACCCCAGCCCAACCAGCCTTAGTCACACTAATTTGTTTACACACACATTCTTTATCTTAGACCACAAAAAAAAACAAACAAACAAAAAAAAAAACATTCTAAATCTTGGTAAAATACAGAAGAAAGGGAAGATTGTTTTGGAGAACTGTGCTGCCAAGAACACAATAATATTGCCAGCAGCCCCCACACATTTGTTATTGCATGCAGCACAAGTGCCGGATGAACATCTGCACTGTAAAAAATTCAGCCCATTAGCTCCTTCAGCTTGTTAGCATATTTTAATACTGTGATCACAGCTTTCTATTTCTATCAAGGTGCTACTAGGTGCCAGACTCAGTATTCACATAGTGCGTCATTATTATCTCCATACCCACCAGGTTCTTAATGTCTTACTTCTGTGAACCTGTTACACAGCAGTACTGAAACAGAAGAAAAGAAGAGGGCGAAATCCGAGAGGAAGGGAAGAGGAAGCTACTGGCGTAGCGACATTGCTGGCAAGATAAGTAAAGCTGTGATCTTATCGTGTATGGTTGCACTAATGCTGTGCTACATACATCTCTCTCTAGCCTCACAGGCTCTGCTTAAGTTAGAAAAAAAACATCCGTCACATACAGAAAGTAACTTAACAACGTTCTCTCCTGACCTGTTTCGCTTTAGCTCCTTACAGTGGCTTAGTACAAGCAGTTGGTCAACTTTCTCATTTATGGGCTAAACAGAACACAAAACCATATTTTTGCCTTGATTTTAATCCAAACCCTGTGATTAAAAGCATGGGTATTTTTAAACAAAAGGAGAGAATCCATATTATTTTCATGGAGCCAAGGAGGTACAGATCTTTCCATGTTGCTACTGGTATTTTTCCTAATGCAAACTACCCTGCATTCCCTTCTTACATAAGATATCCATGTGAATAAAACAAAAGTGAGGGCATGTCTGCTGTAACACACACACACATACTCCCACGGTTCCCCATACCTGTGTGCTACACAGTCAGGGGTGACAACTGTGCTTCGTACATGCAGTAGGTCGTGTGTGTGCATTTGGCTTTTTAAGCATCCAGGGCAACTTCAAGCCTGCCTTCATCGCTAAATGAACTTGGTTCACTCTTAAATAAAGCTGTTGCAGTCCATAAATCCTGAGCCAAAACAACAACAAAAAAGACAACTCAGAAAAACAAAACAAAACAAAACAAACAAACAAACAAAAAAAAAAACAGTAAGCTTACAGAAATTTAAGATATTGGTCCCCCACAAAATAAGTAAGACCCAGGCAAATCATCTTTTAAGTTGTAGTGAATTCATCACTTTCAAGCTTGTGTCCTATATTCAAAATGCCTTAACATGAGAAGCATATGCTGAACAGAAGAAACCAACATGCCCTCACATTTACTGGCTTGCAGGGGGTTGATGGATCTCCTCGTGTTCTTATATTAATAAAACAGAGGCATTTTCTCTTTACCTCCCGTTCCTAAATGCCGAAGTCTTTCCAAAGGGCAGAGATCTTGTGCTCTTCCTGTGGAGCAGTACAGCATTCCTCCAAGGAAGCAGGTTTACTGGGAAAAGTATAACTGTATGTCTAATTTACTTATACTCTTTCACTTCACATCTGCAATTGGTCAGTGCCAGATTCAATATTGGGCTAGTTGAGCCTTTGATCTGACCCAGGACAGCTGTTCCTATGAATTCATTTAACTAGCTAACATTATTCCAGTAAAGCACCTTGTCTTAAGCCAAACTGGACTTTACTGTTGAAACTAAATGTTATACTACGTTCTGCTAGCATAGGTTCATTCTCAGTAAACACAAATCCATGAATGCTCATGGGAGACCTCCTGTTCTAAATTCCGGTGCTTCACTCTTCTGTTTCAGTTCTCTGGAACAAAATGTGACAAATGAGAGCATCTTGAACTGAGATTTTCAGAATGAGGGAGGAGAGGGAAAGCAACAATTTGTTCTAACTTCCCAACCTCTCCTGTATTCAGGGAAAGGTCTTTAAGCATATGCTTAAGTGGTTTAGCGATACAAAGACTAACCCTGCGGTTTCAATGGAAACCTTAAACCAGTCAAGGCTATACCACCACTGAATGCAGCTCTCCCACCCGCGGCCACTTGTACTGCCCTCTGCCTTGTGCTGGCAGAGACACTTGCACAGCTGAGCTGAGACCAGAATCAAAGACGTGACATTGGCTGAAACCAAGTGGGAGTTTCTCGGAGTTAATCAGAACCAGATCAGGTCTCCAACCCAATTCCTCTGTGGCTGCACAAACATTTGCACAGGGACAAGCGAGGGAGTAACCACAAGGGGCAACACAGGCTTGCACCAGTCTTGAATGCTTGCAAAACTGCAGAGTAATAGGCCTTCTCAGACTTTCCAGTCCAAGAAAAATAGTTGCACACTAATGGCCAAAGCAACATGCTTCAGTTAATCACTGTGTGATAGAGAAACACGTCCTTTCACACACAGGACAGTCCACGGAGATCACTGAAAAGCATGGATTTCTTTGAGGATCAACATGTCAGATTTTAAGCCACATAGAAGCTTCAGACATAAAATTGCAACGTGTATTTAAACCAAAACACACAACCAAACACCTAAATCATCTCCACTTCAAGTAGTTACTTCAAAACAGAAGGAGAAATTGAGCCTGCTTAAGAAAAATCAAGGTGGCTCATTTCATCAGGGAGACAGAGATGGAGATCACATCTGAAGATAAAGGGTCAGATATACATCTGCAGAATGAAAAACAATCAAAGATCACAGTCTAGTATTCCTAGAGAAGGAAGGTTGTCCAGTTTGACTGTGTCTGTTTATTGGGAGGGGGGTGTTGTTTTTTTTTTTTTTTTTTTAAAAAAAAAAAATAAATAAATAAAATAAAATTTAAAAAAAGTTGCCTCAAAGCATATTTTCTGAAACACTTTAAGACCTATGAATATGTGAGTAATCTTTATACTAGCTAAGCACTTGAACAGATTCCAGTGCTATATAGAAGAAATAATTTGTGACTGCTCCTGTAGGCATTTGTATTAGCCACGCGCAAACAACACAAATGCAGTCTTCCCAACGAGTATTTACCAGTGATAACAGATCTGAATGAATGAAAGGGAGAGTGAAGTCTTTAAAATTAATGCGGGAAGATTTTAGAACTATATCTAAAACTCAGAGACTTAGCCAAGTACTTCCCAGGGCACTGAACAGAGTGACCCTTACGACTAGAAGTGCACAAGAAGGAAAAGGAGCAATGAGCAATACTTACCCACATGGATAAAAAAATCAACAAAAGTTGCTCGGTTCCATTCTATGTGATTTCTGATGCCCTGTGCAAGCACCTACTAGTTGTACATGAAATAACGTCTGACAGTAAATAACTGTCTCACAGTTTATTCTCTTCCTGTTTCTAGACCTTTTTGATCAATGGTGATACAACTTACATACTTCACAAACGAGTAATATCACATTTCAGAGCTCTGGAATCCCCACATTCTCATCTGCAGGGCACTGAGATTTTATTTCTTTTCTCATTAACTGGAGAAATATGATTAATGTTTAGCTGTTTTAGCCCTGTTTGTAAGCAGATGCAAATACCTGACATACTGGCATATTTCATAGTTATTATTGGCCACATACGTGCGTCTGGCTTGTCTGAGTTGCTAACAGTGTAATGCTCCAGAAGAAAAATGGGTAAACTCTAGCATTACGGAATTCCACTTAAGTATTATTACAGAATTCATGGGACCGGCAGTGTACTTCATCGCTTACATTAAGTACTAGCAACTACAGTGTTTTTAAAAGTACAGACAAAATACTAGAGTAAGAAAAACACAGAATTGACCTTAATGCTTCCCTCTTTTCAAATGTCCAAGCTCATACCAATTGCCAACTTTCCATGATGTGCTTCAAAAATATGTGAAGATGAAGTGATTTCAAAACAAAGCACAGAACCTCTTCATAGCACTTCAAGAACGAAGGATACATTACAGGCTGAAAGCAAACTGGGTTTTCAAAGTTAAAAAAAAAAAAAAAAAAAGTCCATCTGGAATTTAGTTATATATGCAGAAGTAAAACCAAGGAAGTTATAGCTTATTCTGTAACACAAAACCCAGAGAGCCCCTTGCTTTCCAGATAAGTTACCGTATGTATTACGTTGATATTTTTGTTGTTATATTCCACTAGTCAAGAAATGCTTATCAGTCAAGCTGCATCTTAATTTTTTATTGCGTTATCACTCGTGCTTACAGAGACAGAGAAAAGAAAAGCACCGGTGACAGAGATCACTAAATGGCGCGTGGTCCTCCGTGCTCCTCCTTCCCAAAGCGCAGGCTACCTCATGAAACCTCGCCTTAACGCACAGGCCACGAAGAGCCACAGGTATGGAGAAGGGATGAAGCCTTCTGAGCCCGCAGGCCACATCAACAGGCGGCAAGCAGCGTGTTCCCAGGTACGTGCAGCGACTGAACCGACCGATGAACGGAGCTGACGGAGCCGTGCCACGTGCAGGCCTCACGGCCCGCTGGCGGCTCTCCCCATCCACCGCCCATACCGGGCTCTACACCTGAACTAAAGCTCCCTCAATCCCCGGGCACATAAAGCTGAAATCAATAGTGCCATAACACTGTACCTCTCCTTTCCTCCCTAAAGGCTGGTAATAGACGAGCTGCAGCTGAAATCAGTATCGACCCGCTATCAGGAGCAGCGGGCCTTTTCCCCAGCCTGCGGAGGCAGGCCGGCATTGATTGCCATCTGATTAGAGGAGAGCGCGTCCTGACTTTCCCCAGTCACTTAAGCCGGCGTCTCGTTGCTTGTCCTTAGAGACCACAGCTCCACTCAGGCAGAGAGCGTCTAGACAGTATTCATGATCCATCTGTCTGGCACAGCCAGGCTGATGACAAACTCTATTAGAACCGAAACAATTTTTTTCTCTCTTCCCTCCTCCCATCTCCCTTTTCCTCTGAGAAGCAGTAATCTGACACTGAAAATTACTATCATTGTTGCAATTCTCAAAATAGCAGTGCCAGACTTTCATTAACATCAATGCTAGACTGCTAAATATTTAAAGAAATGGATAAATTTCACCTGAAGTGGGACAGCCCAGCACACATGAAAGCAGAAGCACAATCAAAATGTAAATCTAAGCGGTTGTTTTTATCTGCACAAATTCAGTGTCACAGTCAGAGGGGGATGCCAAAGGTCTCTTTAAACAAAATATTTTCCTTTGATTGAGCTTTTTGTTTTTAAAACAGAATCATTCTCCAGCCCCCTGCAGATCCCTACAAAGCTCAGAGCTGACAGAAGTAGGTGGGGGTGGTGAGAGGGAGAGCCAGATATTTGTGGTGCGCTTTCTCTTTTACCTCGCAGAGGAAAATGAACTCCTACAGCAAGCCCTGCTATGCCAAAACAGCCATACCACATCAACTCCATCAATGCTGACAACTTGAAATTTGACGTAGATGTCATTTTCACACGACAAGATGGGTTTAGTTTCCTTTTCTTTTATCGTTCTTCAAATTTTCATACATGGCAGTATTTACATGAACACACACAGATCACACCAAAGATGACCTGCACTGTTTTCCACCAAACAAAGCCCTAAAATCTCCACCATCTCTAAAAATCGCAATGCTACTCAATTAGATGCGACTTCAATACTGCAGTCTGCAAACAGACAACAGACTACACTTTCCATTTCAAAATCTAATTTACTTCTAGCAGGACAAGGCAGGCTGATCATTTGTTGCGAAACAAAGGGAAATGCTCTAACAAATGAACTGTGTCCTGCTAGAAACAGGCACATTGTTTCAATTCCTCAGAGTCCAAATTTTGCAGGTCACATGCAGCAGCAAGCTGCCCACAAGGCCAAGTCTGTAATGTTTAAAATTCTACTCTTAATTGCATTTTTCCAATCACAGCTTCATGCAGTTAATACAGCCTCAACCTCAAAGTAGTGTTAAAAGAATAGCCATCTGTATTATCTCAGTAAGCATTAATAGCTGAGGAAAATAAGAACAATAAATAGACCTACCAGAAGTTGCCATGAGCTCCTTGGTAAGAGGCTACCTGTAGTGAAATACAGAGTTAGCTCTGAGCGTCCTCACTTAGGAAGGGGGAAGGTATATTTTGACACTCATTACCTCACCTGTTACCTTGACACATTCGGCTTCAATGCCATAGCACGCATTTTGAGCAACTGACACTTCCTGGATGGCAACTTGTGTTGTCTCCAATCAGTTTCTAACCCGCATTAGCTAATACATTTTTGTTGGTGCTGATTTCACCCAGCTGCCCTCCAGTCTCCCTGCGCTATACAGAACTAAACTGCCCATGTAGCAGTGTAAGGAAGCTCTACGTACAAATCAGCAGAGGAAAACTAATAAAACCAAGGGGCTGCAGAAATACACATTTTGTTTGACTCTGCATACGTGAGACATCTTATTGAGTTCAGCAATGACATTTAGAAAGACTGAATTAACAGCCTTCATAACACAGCCAGAATAAGAACAGCAAGGAGGAACACTCGGTGGATGAGATTTAAACTACCCTAACACAATGCAATAGCATCTGCTATAATCACAGGATCCTGGGAGCAGGTCACCCACAAAAAATGTCTTTCTATACCACTGCTCATGCAACTTAACTAAACAAAACAATGAGCTACAACGAGACATTTTGGATTTGGCTGCTGGCAAGAACACAAATGAGAAATGCTTCAGTAGCCTGGAAATACAGGCTACCACTAGCATGGCACATACTGCTTAAATAAACTGAAGCAGGGCTTCCATATGAAAAATTACTTAGACACGGTTTGGGGGCAGTATATATGTTCTTGTGAGATGAGATTAATATTGTCTCTATGGAAGAATAAAAGTTTTGAATACAGTGGGAGAAAGAGATTCATTGAAAAAACCATGCATGGGAAAGAAGACCACATTAGAGCTGACCTGCTCTATGTGAAGATCACAGCGGTTCCAGCAAAAAAAAAAAAAAACAGACAGGCAGTCCTGCCCAGATGTGGACTAGCATATGCTTAGACATTGCTCCTTCATCAATTCCCTGACCATTCAAGAACTGCACACAATCAAGAAGATGCAAGAAGAGAGCTGATATGTAATACTGACCAGCCTACAAATTCTTCCTTTAAAATTCCTCTTTATTGGTTTTAATTGCTTTCTTTTTACAGTGCTGTGTTACCTTCTTGCCACTAATTAGAAGCCGATCAATGTATGTATTTCTGTGTTGGAAGGCAGCCTCATCAGCTAGGACATTTCTAGGACATATATTTTGATATGCTCAACATAATAAATATCACTAATCCTAATTTCTTTTAAATACTGTCTATGACTGTATTATTTTTCTGCTTGACTTTCTTCTTTTATTGTTGATTCACTATTAGGACCACTGTTTTACCTTTTTTTTTCTTTAATTTGATTTATAACAGAAGTCTCTTCATTCACCAGCACTTATTGCACAGTCCCTATTGCAAAGAAAAAGTACATTCATTATTGATACCCAAAACTGCAACAAATAATGAAATGCTCCTTCTGCCACAAGGTAAGCAAAAACTTAAACACTTCAGAATGCTCCTGCCAATAAATCGAGTATTTCCTCTACAAGCTACTAATTTGCGATGTTGTTTCAGACCAGCAAACAAAGCTCTTGAAGGACTTAACGAGACTGTCTATGTAATTATTCTGCTTCTCTCAGCATTGGGGAGGACTTAAATAGCAGGACTACAGTTTTGGACATCATATTTTAGAAGGAGTTGGATAAAATGAACAAATCTAACAGATTTAAGGAAACAATTTAAGTGAAAGAACTTGGTATTATTTATTTATTTTAAATCTACCAGAGGGGAACCATCTTCACATGTGCAAAAGGCTGACATGAGAAGGAAGCAAATAACACCAACCTCAGCTCCTGTGGAAGAAGCATGAAACCTGCTGCTGAAGGCTTCTTAAAGACAAATTTTGTCAGGTGTGGTGTGGATGAACTTCATCTTCCCTGAGATAGGGGAACCACCAGCTTGATTACCTGCACAGCTCACTTTCAGGACTGCCCTTCTTCACATCAGTGAGCTGTTCAAATGCCTCAGAGGAGAGAGGCAATTTGAGGGAAGACTGGGAAGTTTACCAAACCTGGATCAAGCAAGAAATGATTTGTAGACTCTAAAGGCCTTTGAAGAGAAGGCCAGGATACACTGCTACTTCTGCTGCAACTACAGCCCGATTACCACTGGCACGGTGGTTTGCTGAAAAGTGACTCCATCCACAAGGCTTTAGAAGCTCACATTGACCACTTGGACTCCAACAAGGTACTCACAGGTTGTCCCCATCATCCCCTGTCCATCCGCAATGCTCCACATACCCATCAACAGCCACCACGAGCACTTCATGAGGCTGCGCAGAGACTTAGGGGTCTGGACTTGCAGTGTTGACTACATTACCACAAACAAATATGGAAATAAATGTTCATATGCAATGCAATTACAATCTCTTGCTTGTAATGTCATCCTGGAACAAGCTCATCCCAAGATTTCCAAACTATGTAACAAGACAGTCCTTCACTCCATCTGCTACCACACTGGTTTTTGGAGCTCCTTTTGGCCAAACAGTTGTGCTGACTTGGTTTCTTAATGGAGGAGCTGCACAGCATCTCAGTCAGAAAATCCCTCTTCTTGTACTTTAAAGATATGCTTACAGCTTTGCATGCACAAATTATAAGGCGTATTTTTTAACATGTCAACAGCCAAGGCCAGCCTAAATTCATGGAGAAATAAACATGACATTTTGATCTGGAGCTGTCACCCAAGTCTACAGCCAGTCCTGGGGCTTCAGCAAGACTTCCATTCCAAAAACCAAACCAAAAGCAAAATACAATGAAATGATATATTCAAAATGTTTGAAATCACATCAAAAGTACAAGATCAGTCATTTAAAAATATGTCAAGTTGGAGGTTAGAGGGAAGACAAGGAAGGGAATATATCCAACATCTAACAAGTTTCTATTATGAATTCACTCTAGTGATCACATTTAATATTGCATGTATTCAATACAAAAACTACAGATACATACTGCTTGTAATTTCTATTATTAATAACAACATAATTAACACAGATATTCATAACCCAGTCACAGCTAGAGCTCAAACAGATTTTTGAGAGCTGTTGTTATTGGCAGAACCACGCCACTGGAAAGCAGTGCTAGATACCTCATTCCATACACAAGTTTCTCCATTAGACACTGACCATAGTACGGACCTATTGATCTGTGGCAAGCAATTGTCAACCCTAGCTGGAAGGAAATGGGTTAGGGAGCTTGTGACAAATTGTCTTTTTCCTAATAAATGCAATGCTTGTTTCTGCTATCCTTGCATTAAGTAAAGCGTTTCCAAAAGCAGAATTTTAATCTTTTTAAAAGTAAATGTTGACGTAACACAGTACCCTGATGCATGACAGGAAATCATCACAGTAACAGCACTTCTATTGTACTTGTAAACCAGGCACATTACTGGAAAATTTATCCTCCATCCAGAAAGCTGAACTGTGGTTTAAAAATAGTTGCAGAAGATGCAAAAACAAAATCAAAACTTGATTTCAGTGTCCATCACAGAGGACAACGTACTAAGAGAGGAATTCTGCTGATAAACTCTGTCACTCTGTCTGAGATATTTATACACCAAAGAATAAGAACTGAAGCTATTATAAATATATATCCACAAAAGCTCATTGACCTTCCAAATGATGCTGATATCAACACTAATAAAATATACTTGGTTCACAGAAATGATGACTAGAAAGATTACAACTTTCTTAATAGTCTCAATACTATATAAAGACTACACGTACACAAAGCAAAGAACATTTTTTAGAAACTTGTGAAACATTTTTAATCACTTCCAATGTTACGCTTTCTTTTTCAGAAGCCGCATACAATCCATACAATTGCAACCTCATACCTGCAGCACAAACTCCTTCACTTCCCTCCACATGACTACAACTTTCCAGATGTAGAAACCTAAAGAAAGCATATTATATAGCACTGCTGGTTCAGAGAAAAACAGTATTTACTTCCTGTCTCATCCCCACCCCCCAGAGATCAAACAGCAGACCGAGATCCTGAACATGCTGATTTCTGAGGTAACAGACATATTCCACATACATACATTCACTGACGCACACGAAGAGCAAATACTCACAGCTAAAGATGCCTGGAGGTGGATGCTCTGTTACAAGCAGACAGTTCTCTTCATCACTGTTATCCCCACAGTCATTCTGTTGGTTACAAATCAATGAACCAAGATACAAGCATTTACCACTGGCGCAGGTGAATTTGCACTCTGAAAGGCAAAAAGGAAAGCAAATCAAAAAATTTGTGAGGAAATCAGTGCTTACTTTCTTCACTAGCTGGAATAACTGATATTAAAAACAACTGCTATTTCTAAGTAGATGCTATCATGGTGGATAGGTCACACTTCATCAGCCAAGTAAATAATGCAGTATTTGTAAGCACTGCAAGCATAAATTATATCTGACTACGTGTGACAGACTTCAGATCACTAGAATCAATCTACTAATAAACCAGATTTCCCTTCTGGGGAAACTCAACTTCTTAAAAAACAGACAATATTTTTTCTAGCTCATGTTGATCACAATTAGTTCATTTAGGACAAAGACTGTATTTGCAGATATGTTTGTGTAGCACCTTGCATACTTGGGGCAAGACAGCACTATGAATAAATAAAATCATTATCCCACATTAAAAATAATAATAATAATAAAAAAAGTCTTGTGCAATATAAAGCAGCAGCAGCTGTAAGGCAATAGTGTAGTTTGTAACAAGCAACAATCCTGTCCAGACACAGACAATTATTCCTTAACTACCTTCCCAAAGCCAATCTGCCAGTCTCCCAACTAATTACAATCACGCACTCAATGTCTGCACATCGAACTCCCACATGCCAGCTTGCTTTACAAAGTCAGTAAACTTCTAAAACCTCTATATCTAAACAGTGTCTGGATGCTATACACAGGTATGCAGTACTTTTTACATTTGGATCATTAAAAAGAAATTAATGATTTCCACTAAATGTGGTTCAGTCATGAGGCAAAAGTTCCTCTGAGACCAGGTATTTAAACAAAACATGGTTAACTCAAGCTGCTTCTAACTTCTCTCCCTTTCTCCTTTTGTGCAAAAGGATGCAGGCAGCCTACCTAGCCCTGTCTAAGATACCACACTGGACTTACCTCCATCTCTTCAAAAAACAATGTCAAGGAAAAACTCCTTACCTCGTGTCCCACTCAAATTTTACACCGACAGGAGGAGAGGTGCGCACTCCAGGATGACCTGGATGGACAACCTCCATCCTTGGCCTTCTGTTTACTGATAAAGATTCAGTAAGTGCTAACCAGTGGTAGGTTTTTATAGTAATTATAGCCTAGTGCCTAGTCATCTAGGATGTTTTTCTTTAATTTTCAGAGCCCAGTCAGTCATGGTTTCAGTCTGACTTACTTGTCCTCTGTCTGAAATGGTAATCTCTCAGTATTTAAATATGGCATTATATACCAAGAGTATCTTCTTGGTCAATAATTAAAATTCCATTGCCTTTCAGCTAAACTGATCATTTAAATGTCACCTCTAGACACAAAGCTTAATATAATCATTTGAAATATAATCAAGACATATTCCCAGAAATATAAACACTATTATAAAAAGCTTTTTCACTGGGCTTGTTCCAAAGACAAATACACTACACACATAGAATAGAAGACATATTATATCTAGTCAAATTATAATTTAATGATTACACTTTCAGCATGCTGAAAAATTATGGTGATTCTTATTCAGAAGCAATGGCAAAGTAGCTGGAACTAAAACCAAGAAATACAAGTATTTTATTTAAAGTAGTGCCATTCCCTGAAACGTGGGCTTCCCTAGGGCTGCAGTTTGGGTTGGCTGTTTCTAAGAGAGATGAACTCTTACACTTTCCAGCAAAGAGACAGCATTTGTTCATCTTCAGTAGTATCAACAAGGGATTTCCCATTAATCTTAACAGCACAAGGACTGGACTTGCTCTGAATTGAGACGACAGGAGCTATCATTCTAAAAAAAAAACACACTAGAACGGTTATTGAGGCTTGACTTTCACCCACATGTATTTGACATGCAACATAAGCACAGTAATAGTGAAGGGGAGGAAAATAAATTGGAAAAGGGAATAGAATCATTTTTGTAGCGTATTTGCCTTTTAGGTAAGAGTGATTTGCAGACTTCACTCTGAAAATTTTCATCACAAGTATTCATGATATCTTGGTACGCACACCAAAAAGGAGCTTCTGCAGTAAAATAGATGCATCAACATGTGCAACATATAAAATGCTACTTAAGAACATAAATAAAAATTATAAAGTGCTACATAAGAAAAACATGCATTTCCCGTGCATTTAAAATACATCTATCTATCACACTTGGTCAAACTGCACTTAAAAATCAGTAAGTATTTGCCTAAATAACTCCTCAAGATTTACAAATTATTCAGAATAAATTGTACAATCAAATATTGTACAAGCAAAATATTTTTCCCCATCACCTTCTCCTCTTCTGCAATAACTAAGAACTGAAGAGCCATTTAAGGGCTTGACCAAAGAGAGTATGCCTTTGAAACCCAAGGAACTATTAAGCTATTAACAGTTACTTTGCAAAGGAGACTTACAGGATCGGTCTCAATAATAACAATCTGATAATTACAGCACGTAGGGCTCATTTTTTTTGCAATTTCAAAAAGTAAGAAACTGGAACAAGACAAGCGTAAAGCCGCTTTAGAAGATGAGAAAAGTTGGGCTTGAAAGGATTCAAATTTTGCAGATATTTTAAATAACGCAAACGACGGAGTAAAACTTTATAAAGTTACCATAAA
This sequence comes from Oxyura jamaicensis, assembly GCF_011077185.1. Taxonomy (NCBI): domain Eukaryota; kingdom Metazoa; phylum Chordata; class Aves; order Anseriformes; family Anatidae; genus Oxyura; species Oxyura jamaicensis. The sequence continues at coordinate 103,583,166 of NC_048894.1, forward strand.
ATCCTGAGATGTTCTGAAAATTACAGCAGTAAAGAACACGCCGCTTCTATTTGAAAGAGAAATATCAAACACCATATTGCTTGAAGCTAGAACACATGGCATGTTACTTTGGCCACAATTTTTTAATTCTTTCCCATGTCTTCATGTTGAGTCCTAATGTAAAGCTTTCCACGTTTCCCCCATGACTGATATAAAATGCTCGAGCGTTTTATAATGTAAGATGTCAACTCAGAAGCAATTAAAGCTAAGAACTTTGGGTTTCTATTTTCCACCAGATTACATGGTGTTCAGACAAAAGACCAAATGAAGCAGTAAATTTTTAGTAGCTCCATTAAAGTCTTAAAATGCAGTATTTTAACTAACGTTACTATAAGAGGACCAACCAGAGGAAAGAATTTGTGATTCAAGCTTTTTTTTTCTGTCCCAGATCACAGACTGCATTGAAAACGGGATGCAAAAACAGACCGAAAATCTATTTTTCTTGCAAAATTTTACAGCTAGATGCTCCTTCCCTCAGACACATGAACATTGCCATTACCAAGGTGAATAAAAAAAGAGAAAGACTCATCAGACCTCTTGTCCCCAGCAGCAACTGGGTAGTTGTTCTCTGTGCCACAGGAATTCTTGGTTGATTGTAAAATGCTCAATCTCAAAATGACTTTGCATTGTTATCTCTCTCCAAATCTATTTGCCAAGAAAGCCGTGCTATCGTGCTGTACTGGGCCTGACTGCAATGGAGTTAACTTTCTTCACAGCAGCCCCCGCGGTGCTGTTTTTTCTATCTGTGATCAAAACAGTGTTGATAACACACCAGCGTTTTGGCTATTACTAAGCAGTGCTTCCACAGCCTCAAAGCTTTCTCTTTTTCCCTCTTCACTTACAAAACTGTTTTTTTGTTGTTGTTGTTGCTTGTTTGTTTTTTGTTTGTTTGTTTTGCTTTTACTCTTTCTGGTCTCCCCCTTATCCTGCAGCAGAATGGGACAGGGATTGAGGGGCTGTGCAGTGCTTAGCAGGACCAACCTACAACACACACCTAATTCAAAAGCAACTTAATTGTTACAGCTCCCAGCTTCAAAACATATCGCCTCTGAGAACAAAAGGCATCTAAATCCAAGAGAGTGCTAGTTTTTGACAATGTCTATATTGCACAGAGGCTCTGAAGAGTGGAGCTTTCCCAAACGTGGAACTGAGACCGCAGGGGTTGCTGCTCAGTCTTAAAAAATACAAAATAGAAATATTTCCAAAGAGGAGCCCAGTGCGTCTGTAGAAGCTTGGTCAAGAGAAAAGCTCCATTCCCAAAGAAGCCAGACAAAAAGACTGTGATGGAACATCTTAGAACTGGGAAAAGTCAAAATAGGTAAATGAGACCCTGCTGAAGTCCAGAAGCAGTTTTAAGGATCAGCCTAGGGGAGTGGTGACAGATGCTCCCTCTCACCATGGCAGTTAGTTGACATTACACATAGGACAACACAAGACAGCATTGTCTATGTTCTAAGTCTAAAACCATCCAATGAGACTTTTGTAAGCATCAAAAAATGATTTCTCTGTACAGTTATTGGGAAAAATTAGGAAATTTGTGTCACTGCTTACATACAGTGACACAAATACCGATGTTAGTGGCAATGTAGACTTCATATGCCACCTAGCAAAACGTAATACCTAATGGAGGACTCAGCAGTGCAAACCTTAACCTGCGTAATCATGTTCTACTGCAGTCTGAAAGAAATACACAAAGGAAAAATGCACTGTAGGAATGGAATAAATGAATTAAACATATTATTCAGTGAAAAATACAGACACTTACAAACAGGGAACGTAGCTAACATTAGGTATTTGTGACTTGTAAACTCAAATTCATTACCTTAAAGCAGTTTGCGTAGTAAATGTGTTCAAACAATGTGTGCTTTTCCTAAAACCAGAATGAAGCCTTTCTTCTAAATCAAGGTAGGTCAAAGTCAGCGTGATGCAGATAGTAGAAAGCAAATACTAAGAGTATTGTCAAAGTGGATGTTAGTAAATAAACCTGCAGAGCCCTGTACCAAAATACCAGGAATGACCTCCAAACACTGTCAGGGAAATCCAGACCAGTCCAGACTAGACTGATGTGCCTAATGAAACACCAGAGACCTCTTATCAATACAAAGTCTTGTACTTGGCTTGTCTAGACAAGAGGAGGGGGAAGAGCTCCAGCTCTGAAAACAAGCCAGCACGATCGCTCTTTCATAAATAACATTTCAAAGCTAGGCAGTTTTCCTCTTCATTTTCAAGTGGCAATTACTGAAACATCAGTCGGTTGGTCAGCAAGGCTCTGAGTACAGCTAAACCTGAAGCAGATGACAGCTACTGGAAGCTGAAAAACACAGCCCTCCTTATAATTATGGCTTACTGCATTTATAATTGTGTCTGCAGCATAATTTTAAAACACATCTTGCCAACGTACTGATTCTTCAAAATAAAGTTTTAATAAACATACTTCAAGGTAGAACTAGACTCCCTTGGAAAAAAACAAATACTAAGAATACTCTTATGTACGTTTCCTATTTTTGTAAACTGTATGCATCTAGTATAAACAAGTATATTGCTGCTCACATGTTCAAGGTTTGTATGGCTTATATGTATAAACTCTCTGCATATGAATACCCATTAACATATTAATATATGCATTTAAAATCATTAATTGAAGGTTATAATTCAGCTGAAACAGTAACAGATGAAATTTGCCTCATGATACCAAAAAAAAATCCTCTGGTCATTTTTTTTATCGTGAAATGCAAGATCTGCTGTATAGTGCATGAGTATTTTACACTTTCTGTGCCTATCCAACAAGATAATTTTATCCTTGGGTTCAACTTAATTCTTTTAGACTTCATTTACACTTGACTTCATACATATGAGTAGCATTCCTATTGTTTTGTCATCCCACTTACTGTAGGGCATTTTTAATTATAGCTAAGTGCTGTTTGCTTTTGTAATGTAAGTCCAACCACAAGCCAAAAAAAAGCTACAAAGTGTCATATTGAAAAAATACGGTGTTCTAGGCCATTGTTATGATGCATGTCACAGCTCTTTATTTATCAGGTCTGAGATGATTATCTGACTCGGGGGCATAATTCTATTCCATCCATTCAAATAGTAATAGTAAAAAAAAAAAATGTATATGCACAGCCAGTGATCTAAAATTGTTACCACTAAACTGCAGCAACACAGTTCAAACAAATAAAATCAAATCCTAAAGGATGTCTGGGACTAGACCAGCGTGTAAAGGCGCTCTCCGACAGTCCAGTGAATTGGTAGCAACCCTGGCAGTACAGCCAGCAGAGGGTGATCAAATACCCTATTGGAGTAACGTAAATCAAAGGTGAAAATCCCTGCCTCCAGGTCAATCTGGATTTCTAGATTAAAGGCCTAGTTTTTAATTTCTTAAATAAGAACTTCATTTTAAATATGTCATCATATTTCTTCATACTACTGTTACAATTTCAACACATAACAACCTGAAAGAAAACATGTTTAAAGGGCATCATCACCTGCTATAATGGTAATAAGAGGCAAAAGTAAATTGGGAAGGGTGGGAGGTGCACACTTTACCAGAGATTAAAGTAATATAAACCACAAATACCAGAGTCATACAATAAAACCCTGTTCAACCCCTGATAAGCATCTGTCTGCGTATTATTTTTAATATTGTAGATTGTAGCTTTAGAATGGGAAATAAATCAGAAGTAGGAGGCAGTGTACACAAGGCACATGTTTATTTGGGAAAAAGCTTTGTTAATAGGGAAGATGGCAGGCTGCCATACGATCTAATAAAACTCCATTGGTGCGGGGAAGGCAGGGATAAAAAGGTCTTTACAAAACAAAAAAACACTTCATAAAAAGAATGCCAAGCAGAATACCAGCAAAAAAAAATGAAAGCAGATCAGCTTATGTAGAATAAGAAACAGAGCTGTAAGGCACAGTCAAAGGTCTGTCCTCCCTGCCCAAAGCCTCATACAGGACAGAAAAGTCTGTTCACAGAGCAGCACAGAATGTAGAATAAATGTTCTCTGCCCAGAGGAGATTACAACCTTAACACCAGAGTGATTGAAAGGTTGTTACTGGTTCAAAACCGGTTTCATCTGCTGAGTTTCAACCCTCTTTCAGTTCGTTCCTTATCCAGCAATTATCTTTCCATCTTCTTAAGGCAAAGCCTGACACAATGCAGTTTACTATTTACACCAGTCCCTAAAGGAAGCAAACATAATATTCTTATGTACTAGTAGCAAAATCTGCTATTCAGTTCATCACTTCATGGACATTAGGACATTTGATTAGGCTTATCTTAATTGACAGCTCGAACAAAATTACATTAGACATCATGGGGACAACTGAAGGAACTCCTTTATTTTGAGATTTTTCAATGGAATCTGTTTGCACCTTCGATCAGTCTCCCCCATACGTACCTGCGTCTGGTGTGAAAAGAAACAGGAAGACCTCTTTCTAGAGTCCATTAAGGGCATTGCGAGAAGACTTTTCACTACCACTGGAAACTTTTTTGTATCTACACAAAATTCAAGAGCCTGTTCAAAATTCAAGAGGACCTATCACTCAGTCACCAACCATCCTGCCTACGCAGTGAGTCTCCACAGCCTTGTGGTGGGGATCAGCAGCTCCCCTGAGCAGGTCTATTCAAGAAGGAAAAGCCATCAGCTGCATCACAGCGCTCATCTCAGACTGACAACCCCTCTCCACGGTGATCTTGAAGACCATTAGGCTTAGCCAATTAGTCAGTCTTTGCCAGTATTTGCCAGCAAATAAAGGAAAGGTTTGTTTATTGCGTTCTTCGGGGATAAACTTTTGTTTTATTTTTCATTTGTCTTTCCATAAAACAGCAAGACAGTAACAGAATGTTGCAAAAATACTTGCAAATAACATGCAAATATCCTCATTTTATTCCGAGTACATATAAATCTGTAGCTTGGCTCAAATTTTCCCCTTGTAGTCTCCCCTCCCCCCTTGGAAATAATATGCTTTTGACATTTTATCAACAATCTTAATGTCCATTTCTGGACATTACACTGGATCAGATCCTATTTTCATTATAGTCAGTTACAAAACAAACAAACAAACAAAGTACACTTTGGCAGACACACTTGATCATATCCATTTTAAGGCTCAAGTTCATTGCAATGCTAATCCATGGTTTCAGTGCCGTTTTTATTTCTATTCCTCATATTTTCCCTGTACAATAATTCAGACATGGCCTTGGCAATGCTTTAATAATGTTCTGTTTTAGCAGTTTTTATAGTGTAGAGCCTAAGATCTGCTTCAGCTTTGGCATAAGCCTGCTTGTTCTGAAATACACGTGAGGATGGTAGGTGGCTGCCCTTCCACCAACTTGCTTTTCCTGAACTCATGGTCACCTGCCAGTTTACGTCCCTATAGCCCCGAAACTCCAGAACTTTTGAGCAAAATTCAAGAATTTTCCCTGCTCCCTGCTGGCATACAGCCTCCTTTGAACCCTCACCAACGCAGCCCGTCACCTTCTCCATCCCCAAAGCACCTGCAGAAACACCCCCCTCGGCATCACATGCCCAGCATTACTCCACTCAGGGACATGTATCCCCCAACCCTGCCCTGGCCCAGGACCCCATGCAAGCCCTGGGCCACCAGGCTGAGCCCCAGGAAGGCCACAGCAGGGCCCAACTCCAGCTCCCCCCAGCCCTGCCCTGGCCGGCCATGTCCCCCCGCCAGCCGGGCCCACCCGCGGGCCCAGGCCACGGCCCCCATGCCCTGGGCTGTGCCGCTTCTGGCTGAGGTGGTGGGACGGGCCTGGCTGCCGGCCCCAGACATTTCTATACGTTTTAACAAACTTTTCCCAATCGAGTACGTGGAAGGTGCACTGGTGACTCAGCTAATGACACTCTCGTTTTCAGTTGTGAGATTACATGAAGAGACGATTAAAAATACATTAAATGTGTACCTTGTAATTTTTGTCGAGCACAATGTCATTATCATGGGCAACTGGAGAGGAGAAGAAATGGGTACATGCAAATGAGATTTTCTTAACTTTATGGTTCTTAATCATAATTCAAAGAATTCCTGAATTGTGGTAAATATTTTATAATTAACTTAGCTGGTTTTCATCTTAAAAAATCTTTAATAATCACAAGCAGTATCACTTGCCAGGTTTGTGGAGTGCTGCATACACAGAGGAATATCAAATAAAAATTGTGTTACTGTAGCAGCTTCTTGTTCTTTTCTTGGAATGTCTCCTGCATAGCAAATAGTTCAAGACTAGACCATCTTACCAGGGAACATCACAATCTTTGAATCGAAATAGGAACCAAAGCATGTCACTTCACAGATGCATTGCTAAGCTTTGATTACAAGCCTCAAAACGGGCCCAGGTGAGGACACAACAGTTACTTCAACACACAGGGCTGGGCAAATTGGTTTATGGTAAAAAGTGCTGTCTTTATGTTCTCTGTGATTAAATTAGGTCAGATTACTTCAGACTGTGGCTCCTGTAAGGCACACACTGTTTCCACTGAGATCTGAGGAGGCACTGAAATGCAGAATAAATGCCATCCTCACCTACAATCGTGTTGCACTACTTAAGTAAGTGGAGTTCTGCAAACACGCCTAAAGACTTGATTTTCCACGTAAGTAATGTACAATGCAGACGAGAGTATGCCATGTTTCAGAAGATATCAATCTCATTGTGATGACGACATTTTTTCCCCACATCTTCCCATGTGTACTGGGCTGAAAATACCAGCATGTATTTACTATGTGCTAAGATGCAGGACAGTTACAGAGCTTCCAATGGAAAGCGAACTGCAGATTTTAATGGACAAAAGAGTTATCTCTTCATTTCTCAACGGTATTCAAATTGCGCAGTGCTCACTAATGTGACTAATGATGAGATTTTTATTATATACTGTGAAGACTATTGTTAGTCGTGGGTGTCTTCCCATTAACATGTTCCACAATCCATACCGGCAGAGATTTGCATGTTCCTGTCATGAACTTCTTGTCACAGTTAGTCTTCATACTTAAGAGCCATTCCCCTTTAAGAAAAGTCCAGTTAGCTAAGAAGGGTCTGATCCAAATCATCGTGCCTGAGTGTTCACTTAAAAATTATAAGCAAAATAATATATATGGTACGGCCAAATAGATTTCCCTCAATGCTTACATCTGGCGATGTAGGCAATGGTTTTTACAAACTAATACTGCCTGATACCAATCATTATTTAATTCTTCAGTTCTTACTCAGCTTGTTCTAAAACAAATGTCATTCACATTAGTACCTTTCCCAGAAGGCTGGATTTTTGTGGCTTAGCCTTTTCAACTATGTAAAATGCTCTTAATGTTACAAAATTCTTCTTTTCTACCTCATGCCTTCTCCTCCAGCCCGTTTCCATTAGCACTCCTTCCCAAATGTCTTGCATTACAAATGTATACAGACTCCCACCTATATGCACCTATATATTACAGTGGAGCTGGTAGTCACCAGGACTGCCTAACGTTTTCCACTATAAAAGTCTCAGCGAATCCCTCCCATGTGCACTGCATACAGCAGGTTTTTGATGTTGAGCAGGAAGAACAGCCGCAGGCTGTAAGTGCCTTTCCTTTGTCCCAGGAAATTCTGTTCTGCTCTTACGGAAACATAAACTGGTAAAAAAAAAAATTAAAAAAAAATTGCACTTATCTTTCCACTGTCTGCGTCAGGAGAGTTTCTGGCAACCCTCCCAAATAACTAAAAAGACACAGCGAGGCTCTGATGATATCACTGCCAGAACAACAGCCCAAACCATACTGTGACAGCAGGGGAACAGGCAGAGTAACTGTAGTGGGGAACGGGGTGAGCTCTGCCCCACCAGGCTCTCAGACCCTATTTCATTTTCACTTCCAGGTATCCATGCAGTGAAGTACAGACACTGCTACTGCCATCAAAAGCTCCTCTTTTGCCTACAGTGCTGCCAACACCGAGTGCAAAGGACAGACAGACAAATGGGAAGAACTGTGACCACACACCAAAGAGGAAATTCATTGTTTTATCATTTGAGAGTGCCTCATTTAGCCAGCTAAGCAGCATAATTCCAGCAAAGATTCTTTCACACTACATTTATGCCATGCTATTTAAGCATCAGCAACGTATTTGACCATGTAGCAGCTAACCAATCTTTAACCAAGATTACTTCAAGATTTGCTTGGTCAAAGCACTTACAAAGTAGATAATGCAGAAAACACCCATATAGATGTCCCAGAAAAATCCCTATCATATAAATCTTTCTGCTGTTGTAGAAAAAAAGTAGTAATTCAGGACAGTACATTTCTGGTTTAAACATGACCGCAGGACTGATGTGACACAAGATGGTGCTGAGTCTATACATACGTCATGCAGTATCTTGGGAAGCTTTATGGCAATAAAACCAAAGCAAACATCTTCCCTTCCCACAACCACATTCAAATTTGCAAATACACTGCATGAATAAGTGAAAAAGCACCTAATAGACACAAGCTTGTCATTATATAAACAGTTGCTCATTCACAAGCCCAGGTCACGATGACACAGCAGCTGTGAGAAGCAACATAAACGAGCTCAAGGGCTGTCTCCCCATAACCACACACTTTGGGCTGGCCCTTCTGCCAAGCAGGGGGGCACAGCCATCCCCCACCATCAGCTGCTGCTCCCACCCATGCACAGCCACTTTTCTGGACAGAGAGATTGAAATTAAGGGTATTTTTAGCAGTCTGTTTTAATCTGACTGTCCCCCTGGCACCCCCAGCGGAGGGGCAGTGGTGGGGAGGGATGGGAGCAGGGAGCCCAGGGTGGAAGGGGAGTGCCAGAGCTTCCAGGCATGACAGCGAGGGTTTGTCTTTGCAGGGGACATCTGCACACCTGGCTTGCATGGAGCTGTGAGCCTGGCACCCTGCTGGCACAGCTGACTTGGAGATGCTAGCCATCCTTGCCTCTTTCTAAAAACAAGTTTTCAAAAAGAGCAAGAGCTGGTTCACACGGAAGCCCTGGCACCCACACACCTGAAGGATAACAACCTGCCGCACATGTGAATGTGTGACCAGGGCTTGGGAGATCACTGCTGGGTGAAGCTGACTTTACCATCAAAATATGCCTCACATTTGAGAGCCAAGCAGCACTTGATCTCTAAACCACACCCCAAAATCCTAACACATTAGCTCAAGCCTAGAGCTCTTCCAGACATTACTTCTGCCTGTGGCTTATCTGAACACGCTGCACTGGAAACTGATGTGGTTGACATGCGGATCAGCCACACCAGCCTTGGGACAGTGATGTGTATCAGAGGGACGGGGTAGGTGGCTGATAGTGATAACCATTTCAGCCATCCATTTTTAATCTGACACTGTATGTCTGAAGCCCTACAGAATTTTTGGGTGTGGACAAGAGATGGGCTAGGACAAATCTCCGGTTACAGCTCAAGATATCACTGTATCAGTGACAAGTTAAAGCATGTTCAAAATTATACAAGTGATACACTGAACACAGAGAACCACCCAAAACCATATCATACTGTCCACTGAAACAGAATAAGCAGCTAAAGCATCGGTAACTCAAGAGCACCTAATTGTATTTTAATTGTGGGTGAGGTAGTTTGTCACATATTGCACCTGCTCATTATTGCTAATCTCTTCAGAAACGGTGATAGATTTCTGTATTTTTATAAGCCAACATAATGAAACTGAGGTCAGTTTCAAAGTGCTGGTCTCTCCTCAGATTTCAGCTAGGGAGCTCTATGTAATAAAGACAAAAAGCCAGCTAATAAAGCATACTGCTAATTTATTTATTTTCCTTTGGGGCAGGGGGGAACACAACACAATAAAAAAGGAACAAAATACTTGTTAGAGCTCCCTTGTGTGTTCCATCACATCCCCCACATTTAGGGTCATTCAGAGTAAAAAATACATTGAGACATGAAGAAATGGTATCTAAACAGGTTCGTTTTCCCTGTTGTTAGCCAAGACTTCTTTAAAACACAATATTTCACTATTGAATGCTATACCGACATATAAAAATCCTTCTTGAGAGGTTATGGTCATCTTGAAATCCAGGCTGCAGATTAAAATCATGTTATGTTTTGCAGGCACTGCATTCAGATGAACATAAAAAGAATAATCACACATCTTCAGGGAAAAAAAAGGGGGGGGGGGGGGAGTTTAGCAGCTACTGAGACAAGGTAACGAGCAACCTAGCACACAAATATTTGAGAATCAAATTCAAAGGGGACCGAAACTGTGACACAACTTAACATAGGACTCCGTGTTTTTTTCTTACCCAATTAAGGTCTCAGCTATTTATTGGTAGATAACTAAGGCTACAATTAAATGAATACTGTGAACATGTTAGCACGTTTTACTAAATTTGCACACCAGAGCCTGTCGGTTGTGAGAATGGGGCTGGGATGCAGCTTCCAGTGTGCAAACACTGCCTGTTCTTTGCGATAGTAAGCAAAAAGTGTTCACCTGAAGTATTTCAGGAACGGTTGACACAACCCCTTTGTTCTTTGTGTTACAGTGGATGAGGAACAAATGCACAGGTATTACATCTGAGCTAGAGAAGTTGTAATTAATAACAGTGAGGAAATAATATTGGAATGTATCTTACTACATTTCATGCAGTAACCACATATTTGAGTTGACAGCAAAAATTTAATGTGCTCTACTACCTAGGACACAGAAAACAGAAGCAGGACTATTGCAGGACTCCATACCTTGATAAAAAGTAATTTGAAAGGGTAGAACCCCCCTTTCATAATAGATCAAAGTTCTATGAAAAAACATATATTAAGCACAGCATTAATAAAAGAAAGACTACATTGCCTTGTTACTAAAATATCAATAATCACGTGATATAACACAGCAAAGTATCTGCTTACTCTTCTTGAAAGGTGAAGTTGTGGCAAAGTCTCTATTGTCAGACTGGATGGATTCAGTTTTGTTCTGCTCCTTGCCATTATTCATTAGGACACTAAATCATCACTTTTTGATTTCCATGGTGATTTCTACAGAGTACAGCTGTAGGATTCTGTTCTCTGCATCATTTAAATTACTGAGGTAGGGGAAACATTTGACAATGCTAGCTGTAAGAGGAAGACCCACAAAGGAATTACTGAAGAAAAGAATTAATTCGGGTTTTAGTTTCAAAACAGCAGATTACAGTCCTTCAGAGAATCACCATCCTGCAGCCTTTTAGATATGTAATTACAGACAAAACTTGGGGAAAAAATTCTATTTGATGACATGAAAGATGGGAGGAATTCACAAACCTAGACTGTCTGCAAAATCAGTGTTAAAATTAAGAGCATCACAGACATGGGTGAAAAATATGGCAGGCTAGGCACCTTCCTCATACTACACTGATGTGCAGCAGGTCTGCCTCATTGATGTGTTGGGATTCAGGGTGGCTAATCACATGTATTTTAACAATGATTCTCTTTCACTGAATTCAACTCCTAAGCATATACTTAAAATATCTAATTTCTTTGATACTAAAGGTGATCCGTACAGAGAAAGATTGTGGGGAGATACTATGGGTGGGATATAAAAGGGACATTAAAAAGAGAAGTGTTCTATTCTTATTTTTTTAATATTTACTAATTCATTCTTTCTCTCTCACCAAAACTATAGAGAGAACTCAAGAAATTTACAATTACTGACATGATGAAAACTAAGCTACTGAGATAAGAGAACACTGCTAGTTAAATCACTTTAAAACTCTGTAGATCAGATCTTCAACTTTAATGGGGCTTCACAGATCTCTTTCACTTAATGCTTATTTATATCAAATGCCTAGCAACCAGCAGCCTAAATCTTCCTTTTTGCATAAAGATTTCAGCAAGCGTCTTCTAAATTTTTTTATCTTTCAAGCTACCTATGAAGAGCAAAACACGGAAAATGTAACTTGATTAATAAAGGAATCATACCAGTGTTCTTTTCTTTTATTTTTTTTTCTTTAGAACACATAGACAAATGTATCACTGAGAAATAAAACCAAAGAACAAAAAATATAATCTTTCCATAGTCTTTCCTTACAAAGTTCAGCTTTGATATCTGATAGCAAACTCAAAAAATAGGCATTGAAGGCCAAGGTTGGAAGCTAAGTTTAGCCTGAGGTGTAGAGTATTGACCCTGAGACTCCTTCACAAAGTACTCCATCAGTGAATTATTTCATACTCCTTAAATATAAGGACAATGTAGAGTTCAAAATTTTAATGCAGAATCATTGCAACAGTGTTGGATTATTGTATATGCCAATTACCACAGGCCAATAGGAAATAATTTGTTATTAAAAAAACGCTGTCGATGTATTGATTCTAAATTAGGTGATATTATATAATGTATGACTTGCATTAGGTGAATCAGGTTGAAAACACACGTTCCAAATGCGTACGGAATACTCCTTCCATGCTGTATTACAATTTTCCAGTTTTCATTTTATTACATGATGTCTCATCAGGCCAAACAAGAGGAATGGCCTCAATTATCTTCATATAGTGTTAAGGAGAAAAAAGGTTTCCTATGCTGGTGGCCACAAGAGGAAGCAGGCTGCAGTACAGCACTACTACACTTGCAAAGCGTGAGAGATTTAGTCTAAACTGGGATGGTTTCCCAGTTTAGAGCATCGCAAAGAGAATGCATACGGTTGGGTATGAAAATATCCAACGGTATAAAGTATTATGCTGTCTTAAGTAATAATTATAGATTTATTTATTTATTTATTTTCTGAAGTGTTAGAAGTCACAGAAGGTTTTCTAGATCAAGATATTGGAACAAGAAGATTCCAATTATTTCCTTAGCCTTAGTCTCCTTTAGTCTATAAGATGCTGGGCAAGCTCTTTGGCTCTTCTCAGCATACCTAGGGCCAGGACAATGGTAACGTCACTACTGCCACTCTGAAGCAGTCCAGGTAGGTAAGGCTTGTGATGACTGTACCAAGGAAGGTGCTAGCAGACTGAGCAACATTAGCACGTCTCAGTGTAGAGAAGAACCAGTGTTGATGAAAAAATTTAATAATTTTCTATTATTATTATTATTATTTTAATCTCATCAACTATTAATTACTTTATAATCCGTATTGATTGCCTCAATGGAAACTGGCCACTGTTTCAACTGCACTGCACAGACAGCTATTAGATGAGATGTAATGCTAACTTCAGTTTAGTCCAAACATGTATCCCCATCAAAGTAACACCAAACATAGCCTTGTCTCATCTTACATGAAAAGTAACTTTTTGTTGTTCAGAAGTGGTTCCAAATGTCTCTTAAACCATCTAAGAAGAACAATTGTGTCAATAGATAATTGGCACTGCTGCTCCTGTGGCTTTACCTCGTTTATTTTTCATTTCCTGAGGCAGAAATAGCATCTGAAGGAGAAACCCTGAGCAATATTCTCTTACAAGAATAATCCATATTCTTCCTATATCTTTCAATTCTTTCAGGATCTAGTCTCTATGCTCAGTGAAGTCAGTAATAAAGCTAATGTTCACCACAAGACTGCAAGGATCGGGATTTCAATGAGAAATGAGGAAAGTTCATAAACTTCTTGCACCAGTACACAAGGACGTCTTTGTCCCTGATGACAAATTCTCCAACTATTTAAATTAAAGTAGTCAGATAAATGAAAATACTTTATCTCCACATGAAATAAAGATTACTAGCAGAGTATGCAAGACATCATAAGGATAGAAAGCTGCCATGTGCACTGTCTAAATTACTGTGCATCACAGTCTATGTCAATTGTCCATGACCCTGTCACCTCTCCACCCTGGAGGCCATGAAACTGGCCCTGTCCAAGGCAGCCATCATTTTACAATGGCTCTGGGATAGTCCGGAATGAAAAATATATATATACTAAATTGTCCTGTTAAAATTCTGATTTATGAGAAAGATGAGAAGGTTTGAGAGAGTGGCTCTGAGACTCCTATTGCAACCATCATGATGAATATTGCAAGCCCCCAGCACCCTGAGAAAGATTGTGATGAGGAACAAAAATAACAACACAATTAGCAGGCAACTGAATCCAGCTTTGTAACCTACTTGTCTTTGGTTTATTATTCTATTCCCCGGTATGTCAGAGAGAGATCATTTTAAAAGTGAACAGAGACCAGTAACTCTTGGCTTAAACTGCCATTAAAACACGAACTGTCATTTTATTTTATTGCCAGTTCAGCCACTAGTACCAATGGGTCAAGGACTCAAATTTACTTTCACTTGGCATTGTGTCCTCAGTCCCTAACACAGAGGTGATACCATGTCTCTCAGCAGCTCAGTTTCAATAGGACTGTGATGCAGCCGTAAAAGCACTTCCAGGAGGATGCCCTTCTGTGACCATGTGCCAGCCCTACACCAACTGAAGCTCCCAAAGGCCAAGTGAGCAATCAGTGCAGGATGCTGGGGAAGAAGAGTCTCCTCTGCAGCAGCCATCATAAATTGTGCAGGTGAATTTGCAGCACATGAAGGATCCAGGTGCTTCTCCCACTTCCCCTATTCCAGAAAAATGAACAGGATAATTAAGCGTGTCTGGGATTTACTGAGCTGGCAGATTTACTACTGAAGGAGAACACCTTGTACAGTAAGCAAAGTCCTGAGGCATGCAACATTACCTGCAGGGGCAAAAGGAGACAGCCGTATTCACGTATCAGCTTCCCCTATGTCCTGCATCCAGTGACTTTCCTTCTTTCTGTCATCATGCAAAAAAACACCCATATAGCGCCAAAATTCTCAGACTAAAATATTGATCAGGTTATAGTTCCACTGGCAATACCCGTTAACTTCTAAAAATGAGCTTCATGTGTATTTTTAATTTCTTTTACAGGCAGCTGACAGACAGCGTTCATCCAGGATCAAAATTAATCCAAGCTTTAAAATATTCACAACTATTTTTTAGTGAATCGCATACAAAATAATTATTACCAACCATAATGCAAAGGGAAAAATTAGAAGATTTTGTGCCTGAGCTGTTAAATTACCATACCAGATTTCTGGATGCCATCACAGAAATAATGCACGTTATATAAAAGACACTATAGAAACCACCCCCACTGCACTCAGCACGAAAACCATACATTGTAATTGATGAAAGGTCTACTACTGATATTAACAACGTTATTTAGTAATAGAGCATTTGATGGAAAATTACACTGAACCATCAATCTGAAGTTTCTTAAACATTTGTAGAAGTACTCAAACTACCTGCACTTTGCACCTTAGACACGTCTTCCTTAAAGTTGGTATTTTTAGGCTTTTCATGGGTGTTTATTCCTCATGAGTGTAAATGTACCTTGTGTCTTAAACCTCATTTCAGAAAATTCTACAAACTTCCAGGTTACTAGTTTAATACTAAAAGAAAAAAAAGTTACTACAGCGACATTGTTAAGTGTTAAAATCCCTCTTCTTAGGAAAAGTTAGTTTTATGGAGTGTTACTGGAAGAATTTTAGTTGCAAAATGTGCTTAAGCAGTTGCAAAACAAACCCCTTACATGATGGGTCTTGCAAGTTCTCCACATATTCTTTGTAAAAACAGAAGAAATGAGAGAGCGTAACACAGTAACTGAAACCCAGACAAGTCAAGATTTCAATATTCCTAACCAATTTATGTTCCTAATTGTTAATGGTAGATTTTCTGCTATATTTCTGTTCATCCTTTTACACACACACTGGCTGCATACCTTGCTACCCAACAAGGGAAAGCCTTAATGAGCATATATAGAGCCCCTTTAGACAGTCTGATGACACAAAGTTTTTAACTAAAGCTGAGTAATATGAATCCCGATTTTGTGATAAAGCCTCCTTATGCACGATCACCTCTCCTGTAGGAAGATAAATAGTGGCCTTAAAAAAAATAAATCTTGTTCTTCTCCACTATGTGTTTTAATGCACAAACCAGGCCATGCATTGGCAGAAGGTGTTTTCCAACCATTTACTCCTTAGCATAGCTCTACCACAGAAACCACTACAGTCAGCTTGGTCAAGTGCTGGCAGAAGGATGGTCAGAGCTAGCAGAAGCTGGTCTGTTTTCGTAGCTGCTGCACAAGGGGACATCATGGTTGCCAGTAAAGCCCCCTGCTTGACCACTTCAGGGAAGAGGCGGAAGGCCCTGCAGCCATGTTCCCAGGGTAGCAGCTGGACCACAAGCCCTGAGCACAGACGTTTATTCTTAGCCAGAGGCCCTTTTCTTCTGTCATCAGAAAGAGGTGGGAAGGTGGGATAGCCACAGAGCAGCAGGGAAGGGACTTGAACTCCTCTTCTGTGTATTGACTGTACGGCCGGTAGTCCCGAAAGGGTTCCCATGCAGATGCCACTAGAGAAGTGTATGCAAAGCTCTGAGAGGAGCTGGGGATCAGGAGGAAGGAGGTACATTCAAACTGACAGAAAACTGCAAATGCTACAAAGAAGAAAGTGACTTACCTGCTCTGGGAAAATTCCCTTTGAAAGGATGCAAAGCCTTCAAATCACCCTGTGTCCCTGAAACCAGCGTGATATGACTGAGGAGTATGAAACCAAGCTTTAAATTGATCATTTGAATTGCATATGACAGGCCACAAAATAAATACTTTGGCTACCAATAGGGTCTGTAGTGAAATCTGGGGAGATGGGAACAGAATAAGCTGAAAAGCAAATCGCAGGCTCAACTGCTTCATCGGGTTTTGAGGACAGTTGATTTGAGCTTAGGGAGAACAGTTTTCCCTTCTGGCTACACCCCCAGTGAGAAAGGACAGCTCTGCCTTGAAATCGTGAAGGGAGAACTTGTCACAAAGTGAAACGGCGGAAAGTAACTTTAATTCGGGCAGCTGAAAGAAAATAAGGGTGTGGTGTCCCGAACGGCAAAGGCTGAAATTACGAAGTTGTGGTTCACTGTCGATGTGGCAGTTTAATCAAGGCAAGCCTTAAGAAGAGACGAATTATCTTTTAATTGATCAACTGATACAAGTGGAAAAAAAATAGACAGCATTTGGAACACGCAGACCCATCCTTCAGGATCTTTTTCAGAGATCTGAAGGAAGGGTTGCAATGCGCACAGCTTCTCCATGTTCTCCAACTAAATCAGATGGACTGATAAATGAAACTACCACTCCCTATAATCTCTGCCTTGCAGAAATCGCTAATACAAAGATGTAAGGCCCAAAATCAAATACTTGACAGCAAATGGAGCAGCTCTTCTCAGTAACAAGAGTACCCATGAGATCACCAGAGACACAATGCCTTTTGCTGTCAGAGCAAGTCACTACGGGGAACAATCGCCACATACCTAGCAAAAAGGTGCAACAGAATAAATCTGAGGATAAGTATTACATTTGACACACTATACAGCCATGCACCTGCTAATATCAATATCAAACACTGAATCATTTGTAATTTACTCTCCGTGACACCTACCAACTGCAGGTCAGGAGCAGATGCAGAGCAGTTAAGAAAGTAACCCTTCCAAACTTCATCTGCATTGTCACAGAGAGTAAAATCCAGAGTCATCTCTCCCAGCAAAATCACTTGGAGACAGAGTAACTAAGTGGCATTACTACCATGAAGAGAAAAACAAAGCTATGCCATATCTTCAGTCTGCTAATCATCACAGCTCTTCTGGTCAGCTCCATTTTAGCCTTTGTTTCTTTTACGTCTTCCTTCACATTTTTTAATACCTTATTCTAATATTAAACTATTTGCTATTTTAAAGATGCAGCTTCAATTCTCCTTAATTCTTCCTAATATACAAACTCTGAGAACTGCTCTTAACTGATCATTACCTGTCTAAAACAGAGAAATCCAATGACATGTTATAACCCCTGTAACTCCATATGGAGGCTACTTCTGTTATAAAACCTGATGGAAAGAAAAAAAAAATAATATTACTTTCAACAAGTATTACTGAAATTTGCAACTTCTGGTAGATGCATTTAGCAAAAAAAAAGTGCTCTTGACTGTTAACTTTCACTAAAATGAGCCCCCTTGTACCATTTATACAAAGACTGCCTACCTCATTCTTTATTAAAAAGCATTTCCAAAGAAGTATCTTTAAAGATTCACATACCTGCTGCTGCAGGGTATGTAAATACTCTATACATTATTCCCACAGTTTAAGTTGCATTTTTTAAATTCTCGTAACAGTCTAAAGATATTGATAATATTACACAATGTTCATCAATAAAAGAATAATTTTGAAATGCCTTTGTTAAATGATTTCTACTTCTATATCTCAAGGATTACTGCTCTGCTCAA
Organism: Oxyura jamaicensis; assembly: GCF_011077185.1. NCBI lineage: Eukaryota > Metazoa > Chordata > Aves > Anseriformes > Anatidae > Oxyura > Oxyura jamaicensis. Next base: position 103,601,400 of record NC_048894.1, read on the forward strand.
TTTAATGATTCATTACTACCATGCAGGTAAAAAGAACATGTGAGGTTAACAGCTACGGCCATTAGCTGTAACCTAGCCAGCATAACACTGTATAATTGATCCATTTTCTTCAAGAATAAAATTCAGAAATAGAGAATTACTATTAATGTCTTTATAAACAAGTACAGAAAGCCTGGGGGCAAATGCATGGGATAACAGCAAGGAAAAGAGGAAGGAAAATGGGAGCACATCAGAAGTTTATTTATAAATATCAGAGAACTGCTTTCTTGGCATCATATAATGTCTACACAGTCTCACATTGATCTAACTTTTAGACAGTGGCCCTATGTTTAAGAACAGAAAAAGTAAGAATCAGCACACTAGACTTATGATACTCTTCTGAAAATAATCACGGCTCTTTCCCAGTTGAAATTGTTTCAAGACTGGCAGTTTAAAGACAAGATTTCCAGAGTTTGTTCTCTGTACAAGTATTTTAAGCATTTTCTAACCCAATGATGGCAGAGCTCTCATTGTGGTAGTAATGACAGTAATCTCTGTTAAGACAATCACGTCAACCACTATATTCATATCTAATTTTATCTTTGGTACTCAGGAGTCCTTTACAAGGCTTTACCTTTTGCAACAATCACAAAAGTCAAGCTGTCTTTGAAATTTTTCTTCCATCTCTCCCAGAACATTGTTTCCAGGTGACAGGCTCAAGCAAATATTTCTTTCAGGGTGAAATTCTGCATGTCCACCTCACTTTTAGATACTGTCCTTCCATCTCACTTCTTCTTCTGTACTTTTCTCATTAGCACAACTGGGGGATGTGGTTCACTATCACAGTACTGATTGCAGTCAAAATGCCAATAGAGATACAGCCAATTCCACTTCCATGAGAATTTTCTCCCCGCTGCCTGTGACTGGTTTTAATGCTGTTTTGTTTATGCAGCAGAAGATGGCCCTTAGCAAACCAAAGGATCTTGAATGCTCATTTAAAAATTTCCTGGAAGTGAAGGGCTCATATGCCCGAATGCTTGTGGTTTTCAGTATCTTGTTTGTTTGCTTTCCAAACTGACCACTAGTTCTAGTAAGAAATATGATCTCCCTACAAACCTCGCCTTCTTCACTTCAGAGAAAGCATGTTACATAAAAAACAGACCATTTGGAAACTCTTCAAAATAAGTCTTACCACACCAAGCAAATCTTATATATAAGGCAAAAAAGCAGTGAGCCTGCATGCACTACATTGACGAACATCACATTTTGCATTTAAAGATCCTTGAAGGAGTGAAACTAATATGAGCAGCTTTATTTGTATTCATCTCACTAAATTTTTTTCCCCAAAATTTCAATAATCCTACTCTCTAGTTGGCAATTAAATAATAGATTTTTTAAGGCCTTAAGTAATATGCCATATTCTTCAAGCAGTCTTGTATCCCTGCACCTCCATTTTCCCAATATGCAATTAATACTTGTAGATGAGATGGGTTGTTTCTGTCACAGATTTTAAGGGTAGCTGTAATTCTTCTTCAGAGAGATTCTTCCCAGCAGTGCTGGCATAAAGCAAGCCTTCAGTTTTCCGCAAGAAATTCTGACTTACATTCTTCTCATGGCAGCAAGAAAAGACAATAAAGATACAACAGAGGAAATAAGAAAAAATGGTGCAGTAAGTATACTCTGACTTGGAGATAAAAATAAACACATTAGTACTTGTGTTTATAATCTCACCCTTCATACTGGGTTCAGATTCAGAGACTGTAGCTTTAGATCTCAGGTCTGCCAAGCTTCCTAGATCACTCCACATAAATATTTCATTCTGTGCCTTAGTTGTCTATCTGTAAATTGAGGACAGCAATAACGACTGTTCTGTGCTTCCATCTTGCTATTTTTTTTTCCTTATGATTTTCAGATTGTAAAATGGGCTGACTTGCCCTGTTTTAGCACAGCAGGGTTCTCATCTTCGTTGAAGGCTCTTTGGTGTTATTGCACCACTGAACGTTACCAGCAGGAGCCATATGTGTGAGAGAATGTTAACTTGTTTGTACCAAAAACTAGAATAAAATGCTTTTAATACAGTAACATACTTGAGAGATTGCACAAAAGCCACTATGTCAATGCTATGTCACTTTTTCCACATATACACTAGAGAAGGCACCGAATAAAAACATTTTCAAGACTCATACTTGTTGCCTTTATTATTGGAGCTTACCCCTGTTCCTTTTATTACACATAAACTCTAAAACAGCTTCTATAAACAGCACTGGTTTGGGCACGAAAGTTATGTTCGCTATGGAAAAAAATGTATCTTTAGTGCACAGATGCCACCTACATCATGAGTTAAGAACAGTGAAGTTTTTCTAAACTTACTCTTGCATTGTCATGGCAGGTCATGTGTCTCTTCGAATTCTTGCCTTGAGCAACTGGAAGCAGATATTTGTACAAAGTATTTCTTTTGAGATAAACAAATCAAGTATAATAAAGCTCAGAAAGGGGGAAAAGAGAGAGTCATGCACAAACTCCAATTTTTTCGCTTAAATCAAGGACTGACTGAATACACAGCCAGCCTGTGAATTCATCTTCAGACAGTATAAATTACTGGTTTTGTATAGTCTAGGCCTCCAGGATAAACAGACAATTCTTGAACAATTCAGATCCAAACAAGTCTTCCAGGCTTTTCTGAAGTTACTACATTGTCCTGGGTCAGAGTAATCCTCCTCCCACCACCTCAGCATACGTACACCTACAGCACACAGGCATGCAGTGTTGTCAGCAATCGAACGGCACTGAATGAAGCCATTTTACCCACTGACAACAGAAGCAAGCTTATCCTCAGAGGCATGGATTGAAGATGTTGCCGAGATGCTGGCTGTAAAGCAGGATTCTTTTTGGCTGTTTTCATCATTAAAAATTGTAACTCCACTCCTTCAACAAAGCTTTCTCTATTCTTGCCTTTAGATCAGAAGGGAGTGCCTTTCTAGTGAAGAAAGCAAGAAAGCCAAGGACACAATTTTTTTTCCAGAAGAGCCCACAATAGGACAGAAAATTTTAAGAAATAAAATCAAAACCCACAATGTATGAAAGACCTATTGCTCAATCTGTTCTTCACTGCATAACACCCATTCTCCTATTTATGTATCTATGATATTTATTTTTGTTGCATTACGGTACTCGATATCCACAACTAGTACCACAGAAACATAATTTGTAGGGGATTCCTTTGGCCTAAGGCTTGAACTAGAGTAAGATGTTAAAAAAATAAATAAAATTCATAACCTGTGACTTTCCCACCATCAAACCATTAACACAGTGTAAAATTACAGCAGCAAAGGTATGGTGGATGAAACAGCTTGCAACCAGACTGGTGGCAACGCTGGGTGAGGAGTTAGTGCAGACCCAACAAAAACTCAAATTGGAGATAGAGTTCCCACATCTAACGCAGGTTCTGCAAGGGTTTGAGCAGAGAGGTCTGAGAGCATCCATGTTATACAAAGGGGACATGCAAACATGGTTGGGAATCCTTCCCCTTGCTTATCATAAAAACTTTCCATAATTTAAGTTTAATAGGGTAAGTTTCATAGTCAAATTATAGTGGGGTGCCTACAGGAAAGGACTGGAAGGCCAAGTTGCTGGGCTCCAGATATTGTCAAAGCCAAAGCCCTCTCTGTTCAGAAATCAGCAGTTTCCAAGCCCTACAATGAGTACTGCCTTGGAAAAGATCAGTCTCAGAAAGAAGCAGTATTTTTACAGATACACAGAGTATATACAGAGTATTGTGTCATATTCTCTTCCAGGGAAAAGATTATCTTTGGCGTTTGTAAGAGGCCGGCATGCCCTGAAGGCTGCACCTCATTAGCAAGTAATGATCCTACTAGAAACTTCGCATTTTGCTTATTCACTGTTGCTGAGGGCTGAGCTGAAATTTAAGAGGGTGGGAGTAGCCCTCTGGAAAGGGTTTGGAGAAGGGGTTGGGCAGTCCCTGGGGAAAAAAACTGGGAGAGGTGCAGCGTGGGGTGCATGCTTGGGTGGATCTATATTGCTCCATCAAGAAGTACTTCAGTGAGGAAAGCCAAGCCCCAGGATGGGGAGATGCAGCTGATAGAGCCACGAGAACTTGGGCATTCATCGAAAGGCTCAGAGGAAGGACTCCATCCACCCAGCAAGAAGCTTTGCTCTGAACAACAAATAAACAGACCTAGCGAGTAAATTAATGGCCACACATCCAGGCCTCTTTTTTTTTTTTTTTTTTCAAAAAGTAAATGGGATGAAATTAGAATAGTAAATGTAACATTTGACTATATATGGTATTACCTTCTCCTCAATAGCTTTTAGACTTTTTCACTACATTTACCCTGCAATGTTAAATATTTTCTCTTCTCTGTTTACCTGGACTCCCTTGTTTGTCAAGGAATGATTTATAAAGGCAGCTTACAACAAAGAAGCATAACATTAGTTCATACTATTTGCTTTATGGTAAAAGAAAACTGATATTCTAGGCAAACAAACAGCCCCCTTGACATTACCAACCAACCAACCAACCAAAAATAAAAGAAACCAAACCAAACAAACAAACAAACAAACAAACAAAAAAACCATTAAACCAAAACTCAGAACTTGGCCTCATATTATTCACTCAAAACACCACTGCCTGGCACCGAGTATTGGAAACATCCTGCATCATATTTATGTGAATAGGGAGGTTTTGTTCATGTTTCCGCTGTACCTCCCCAGTCTCCAAAAGGACACAGTCAAGCCCTTCAATAGTTTGACATCAGCTTTGGTTTTAGGCTTCATCTCTTAATGTCGTTTTTTTTTTTTTTTTTTTGGTGGGGGGGGGCGGGGCCCAAGGGTTGGTTGGTTTGTTTGTTTTTAAGTTTGCAATGAAAGATCATTTCCAGCCTGTTTCCCCCTGCAGTCCCTGCTGGTGCTGGAAGCCAGCCCAGCCTTCACTTTTGGCCTCCTTCTCCTCCTTGTCCTCCTGGTGAGCCAGGGCCACGGCCAGCCCGCAGCGCTGGGCTCCCCCTGCAGGACCGTGCTCTGCACTGAGACAGGCACTCTTGGAGAAGTTTTGCCTTGACCCCCCTTCTTTTTCTAGGGGGGGAATAATAAAAAAGGCAGAATTTTAAGCAGTGTAGATGGGGGATGTCTTCATCTTGTGTCCATGGCCAAGCTGCAGCAGCTGGGAACAAACCACTGACTGCAGGTTGCACAGTGACTACAAAGTGTCGATGCCGGCAGTTTACGTGATGCTGGGGGACACTTAGCGATTCTGTCAGAAATAAAGTAAATGTTCTGACTTCGGACTTCTGGGCACCTTGGAAAGCAGCAGCCAAGGGCTTGATTCCTGTCTCACACAACAGCAGCCGAGCTGCTGCACTCAGAGCACACGCGCGGCCTTGTAGCAGCGACAGGCCCGCAGCCAGCCAGGAGCAGAGCTCGCGGTCCCTGCTCCCTCTGTTCTTCAAAAACAACACGAATCAACCACCAAACCAGTGCTACCAAATTAATTAGAAAGATTAAATGAAATTAAATTGGCACACACTGCCAATTTAAGAATCAGTTTTCACCTCTGATTTTCTGTCTTTTTACTTAAGGGAAAACACGCTTGTTTTCCTCATTGAAAAAGTCTGCCGTTTTATTATGATTAAATACTGAAATGCAGCATATTTACAGTTCAATTTATTGTCATATTCAGTCTGGAATTGGCCATTTGGCTGATTAAGTTGTTTCATGCAACGGCACTGTGACATGTACTATTAAGGAACGAGAAATGGCAGATGGACATTTTCAAAGATGCATCAACTTTGCAAACAGCACACTCTGGCTTCGAATATAATCTACTAAAAATGAGTCACAGAATCACAGAATCATCTAGGTTGGAAGAGACCTCCAAGATCACCTAGTCCAACCTCTGACCTAACGCTAACAAGTCCTCCACTAAACCGAGTATCAAAGATGAAGATCTAGGTTCAACATCCTCCATGAAAACGTTGGAGTGCTCTCACGCATGACTTTGTGGAGGAGTTTGCCATTTCCAGCAGTACACTACTTCGTCAAATAATTTTAATAATCACAGTTGCCACAATGTCTCTGAAAATTGGAACCTGCTTTCACCCTGGTCTGCACACCTCACAGGCTTTCATTTGAGCTCTGGACTAACTGTCATAAGAACAAATGGACCATGCACATATAGCCAAGACTACACACACCTACACTGAAAAAATAAAGGATTTTTAATGGCATTTAAATTAACTTAAATAGTAAAGAAAATTTAATTAAAAATTGAAGGAGAACCCTTCCAGATCTGAGTAGTATTTCAGGATGGAGCTTGATATGAATGGTGTTACATGAAACAGTACCCTGAAGTATAAGGGGACTGAATTCCTGGTTGGCAGAGGATCCTTGGCCAGTGTCTCTCAAGGTGTTTCACAGGATGCCACAGCACTGCATTTCCTCTGGAGTCCTCTTGGCATCTTTTCTGCTTTTTTTTCTGCATCCACATTCACTGGGCTGTCTGTGGCTTCACACAGCAAGGCCACCTCCTTTAAGTGACTACCACACAAATTCTCCCATTCTTTCCCTTACCAAGCAGGCAAGTATGAAGTACTTCACTGAACTAAGCAAACAGGCAAGGACGTCTTCTGTTCCAGTTAAATAAAAATTTGAAAGGAGAAGCATTTAAAATGAAATGTCCCTCTCTTTGCATAAGGACTACCACAGTTCAGTAAGTAAAGGCAACATCTGTCCAGTTACAGATTAAACAGTCCTTCAACCAGACTTTGAAGATAACTGTTCTTTAGTTGAAATGAAATAAACAAAACACGCTCTTTTACTCACACAAAGTTTGGGATCATAACATAAAAGCCAACCTCATGGATTTGAAGAGTGGCCTAAAGCAAAAACCATTGCTGTTCTAATCACCTGTTTTAAGAACAGTAGAACTAAGTTGTAACCAAAAGCTATTTCTCTCATGTAGCACCACCACCATTCTTGAATTGATTTTCAGTTTCTCAGTCTCCAGTAATTCTGTTAAAGCATTTAACCCTGAAAAGGAGACTTGTAAGGTGTGCATTACCATACTGAAAACAATTCCATTGAATGCTACTGAGTGTAATGTATTTAGATAAACTCTCTTCAAGGCTGAGGTTGCATCTTCTTCCATGTATTTTTGCTGAGAACACTATCTGTACTCAAAAAAAACAACCTGCATACTCTAAGTAAAATATCTAAGGGACTACAATGGAATATGATCTGTTACTATCCATGTGCTGAGTAAGGGGCATTGCAAAAAGCAATCTGTTTCTCCCAGAACTCAGAGACAGTAAGAGCTGTCCACGTGTGACACAGTAACCTTGAAAATTCATAAAATAAGAAAGCATTTGTCAAAAAAAATGTAGAGAATTTTGGAAGGTCAGACTAGCTTCAAGAGACAGCTGAAAGCAAAATCAGAACAGAGGAGAATGAGAATGTTCTGCTACATATTCAAGTTGTATTCTTTAAATGAAATGTTTATCTGTAATTGAAAATCATGCAAATAATGACAGCAGCAATGTGGTAGACCTGTGTTAATGCATAAATGAGTTTTCAACTGCTTTTAATATTAATTATGTTAATATACTTATTAGAAGACATTTCAAACCTGTTTTTCTGTTTTACGTTGAGCCTCAATTAGAATTTGGAGGAAGAAGCCTACCTTCAGCATCAGATCCACCAGTTATTATTATATGACAAGTAAATCATGCATAGTTTTGTTCATTATAAAGAAAACAACCTCAAATGGCAGTTGCTTTGGCTTTGGCCTATTTTTGATTACTCTTAACAATTACCTTTTAAATATATTTACTACCTAAGAGTGGTAAAAAGCTTTTCTTGCAATACCTGCATACTGTGAAACAGAATAATGGATGCAGTATTTCTAAAATGTGAAAATGCTTCTATACTAGTTGCTCTGATACAGATATATGTATCATGCCCTCACAAAATAAGACGTTTAGAAAAGAAAGTTATAATGAAAGCTGGGGCAGGCTAGAACAAAGGCAATGGGGCAGCACTACAACAAAAAGAAAGAGTAGACTTTAAAAACATAAGACACTTAATCTACCCTTTATCAATTATTCCAACAGAACCTACTTAAACATGGAGAAGATAGGGTAGCGCAGGTGGATTACTAATGTATAAAATGTACATTTATTATCCAGGGAAGCAGCAATAACAGAATGACAGAAAAGTAAGGCTGGAAGCACTCTCATGAAGTCCATTCCCCTGCCCCAGGGCAAGATCAACTATACATAAACCATTCCTGACAGATATTTGTCTAACTTGTTCTTAAAAACCTTCAGTGACAGAGGCTTTGCAACCTCCCTAGGCAATCGGCTGCAGTTCTTAACTATCCTAGATTTTCCTAACGTCTAACCTAAATCTCCCCACCACAGTAAGCTTGTCTGTTACTTCTTGCTCTATCCCCAGCAGAACTGGAAAACAGTTTTTATTACCTTCCTCCTTACATGAAATTTCCATATCCATGTAAATGGTTATCACATCTTCCCTCCCTCTTTCATTCTCTGAACGAATAATGGCCAACTGAGGCATACGCAATCTGCTGGAACAATTTATCTGGTCTCCCATGTAATCCCTTCAAGGAGCCTCCCTATTCTGGAACCATAATCCCCAGGCCAGAGACATCTCCACCCAAAACACTACAGTTAAGCAAAACAAGCCTAAGAAAGGGGGAGCTTAAAGGGGAAAGGAGCCAAACCAAGTGGCAAGCTCTCACATTGCCTTGTGCAAAGAAAGGTACCAGGTAAACCAGAAGAAGAACTCACTGCAGCAGGGAAAGGTGGGGAAAGATACCCCTGAGGAGGGCTGAGCAGGAGGAGAAGGGTTAAGTCTAGAGAAGAGGGGAAGAGGCTCTCAGATACACCTGGAGCTGAGTTGTAGTGAATTGGTCTGGAAGTGGAAGAAGTCCAGAAACAAGGGAAGGTGAAGGCACTGGAAAGTAGGAAGATTACCAGAAGGGTAGGGAATCTGGAACAGAAGTGAGGCCCACAAGGGCAGGGATGGAGGAGTCTCAGTACAGGGAGAGGAGATTTGGGCATGGGAAGAGGAAGAGGCACAGAGAGGTTAGGGAAGAATGAAACCCAGGACAGGAAAAACAACAGAAGTCCTGAATGCCAGGGGTACACAGAGCAGAGGTGAGGGGATCACCTCAAGCCACGTTCCTTTGACCAAGAGGAAATCCTAACAGACAAACATAGTTTCTCTGCCAAATTAGGGCCTGGTGAAGATTAGGCCAATTAGGGCCAAGCTGAAGAGCCCTTCTTGGGAGTTAACTGCCTCTTTGGATACTGATGAAGGTCAAGCTTGGGCGACAATGACCTTGAGATAAGGCTGCAAGGGGTTATTCAAAGATTTGAGGGTAGTATCGCTTCCATGGTGACAGGTATGAGGGAAGAGATACAGAGCTATAGAACAGGATCAGAAGATGACAAAGTCAGAGCTAGATGGAAGGGCAGGGACCCACTGCACAGAGCAACCTCATACTATTTATTCCAGTTTCCATAGTGCCTGAGCTAATAATTCTTCCAGCAGTACTGAGGGTCACAGGGCAGGAATACCTAAGAGTCAGCTCAGGTCCTTCAGACCTTGTGCTGAGACAGAGCTAATAAAATCTTGACGGACCTAAGATGACCCTGTAAGGTCAGGATGCTTCATACATTGATTCCTAATCCACTCTATAATATTCCCCTTATCCTTCGATCATTCTGGATGTCCCTGTGCCACACGTTCCCCAGTGACGGAAAACCAATTTCAGAATAGCTCTGCTCTGCTAAACCAGCACTTGAAACATGCACTGGTGAAGAAAGTGGCTAATTTTTTTAATGGACCTTGGCTGCCCTGATCCCCACCACCAGTACCCTACTACTGGCCCAACATCAAGTCAGACCAAGGCAGAAGGTGTTACACTTCACATCATATGAAGTGTGCAAATGAAGCGGTCCTTCTGACCATCAGACCAACGTGGGCCCCTTGCTGCATTGCTTATTACGGCCACATCTTGCAGTGTAGCTCAGTGCATCAGACGTGCCTCGGCACCAAACCCCTCTGCTTCGTGGGAACCTAGGAAAAAACATCTTCAGAAAGTTTGGGAATTACTGCTCGACTCTGAAAAAGACCATTTTTTCAATTCTCAAGGGCCATGTTGTCTAGACCTCTGGCCTTCTTTTTCCTTTTCGCTGGATGCTTCCAACAGGCCCGAAGAGTGCTGCTCAGAGCAGAAATAGTACACCAGCCACACAAATGTTAAGTAGAGTGGAAAAATTATTTTGCATGTCTTACACACAGACTCCTGTCCGTATATTCTAGCATAATGTTTATGACGTGGTATTGTTGATTCATAGCCATTTTCTGGTCTCCTGCAACTGCCCATCTGTTTTCTGCAGACCTGCTGTCTCACCAGTTATTCTACATTTTGATTTGCACAGCTGATTATTCCTGCCCAACCACAATGGAGAACTTGTCCTTAATGAACTGCATCGTATTTATTTTAGATCAGCTCTCCAATATACCGCATTAATTTTGAATTCTAATCCTGTGCTCAGAGTTTACATCCTCTCCCTAGTTGGTGTCATCTGGAAATTTTGCATGCAGATTCTATCATCTAAGTCGTTAATTAAAATATTGAATATTTTCAGGCAATCCTGGGCAAAATCACACTTGACATATCCTTCCAGTTTGACTATGAATCACTGGTAATTATTCTGAGAACAGCTTTTTCAGCCAACTGCGTACCCACCTTGGAGTCCATATTGCCACCTTGTTTATGAAGGAGTGAAAAGCCTTCCAAAATGAAGGTACACTTTTTTTCTACTCAGAGGGAAGTTAGGCTCAACTGACAAGGTACATTCCAGAAAAAAAAATCATGCATATTCATTTACTTCATTATTATCTACAGGCTATCTGTTTAAGAACAAAACACACACACACAAAAAAAAAAAACAGTTAAATATTTTATCCTGACATTTTTTCCCCTAGAATTTAAAATAAGCTATCTACTCCAAAGGGGGGAAAGAAGGACACAGGACAGTTTACACATGTACAGGAAAGTTTACACAGTGTTTGCTCTTTCACGGTCTTTTTGAACCTAGACTGTCCTCCAAATGCTCTCCAGCACAACTGCTAATTGCTCAGATATTGCTTCAGCTATTTCACCCTATGCTGGAGAGATAATTTAATAAGCTGCAGCTTGTTTTAAAATACCTATCTTATCTAATTAGTTTATAATCAGTTCTATTCCTGTTCTGTTTAGAATTCCTACCCGTCTCAAAGTACTATTCCTTTCCTTGCCGCCTGATTGCACCTGATTGCCTTTTTGGCAAAGAAGGATGCAAAAAGAAGTCATTAACTACTTGGTCCTCTCTGCACGCATCAGATCATGAGTTTTGCCTTTCCCTCTCAGTAAATAGTCCAGAAACTCAGTCTTCTTATTATTACTAGTGAGAATATAGCACGTTGCCTTGTTACCATGTCCTTTACTAGCTGCACTTTGTTTCATGCTTTGGCCTCTCCAAGTTGGCCCTTGCATTCTTCTACCATTCCTGTATATTCATCTTGAGTACGTGTCTAGTTTCCACTTTATGTGTCCTTCTCATTTTTTAATTCATGCAATTTTGTCTCTCACACTTTCTTATTGGGATACCTTGTATTTGTGCTTTTAAAACCCTTTATTATGACAAGAAAAAGTTAGTTCCTTTAGAAATCGTAAGCCTTCCTGAATTTCTTAGGTTTGTTTCCCAAAAAATCTTACCTATCAGTTCTATTAGATCTATTAACTCTACTTGCTTGCATACCATTGCTTGTATTCTGAAGTTCTCTCTTTCCCTCTTCTGAAGAATGAGCTCACTTGCCTGTGATTGCTATCACTCAAATTGCCTTTTACTATCATAGGTTCAACCATCTCTTTCCTAATCAAGCCTAGGAGCACGTTCTTCCCGTTGCCTTTTCCACATTCTGTAATCCTGAATCTATTATACTTGCATCATCTACTGAAATTAGTATTTAGCCAGTAAAGTTAAAAGGGTTTTACCATATGCTGTTGTCTGGTAATACATGATAAATACAGCATATGTCTTGGAACAAGAGCCATCTGCAAACAATGGCAACTTTGGCATCTGTACCAGTAACATCAGCATACAGATGGGATCAAAGCATCTCCTAGCCATACCTGTAAGCTTTTCCAGGTCACAGCTATTAGTAAGGTAGAAAGAATTATTCTGAAATACTCCAAAGGTGGCTTCACAGAGGCATCGTCCTCCAAGGCTTCTTTTAACAGCACTATGGTCAGCTGTAAATTGCAAATGATTACCCCAATTGTTCCAATAGTTGCAATCACTTAGCATTGCTAGATTCAGTGTTGACACTGCGCTGCATTCAGATATCAGAGCTTTTTCTGTACAAATTAGCTCGCTTCTGCATGTGGTCATGCCCCCTCTGCTACTAGCCGCTACAGTTTTCTTCTACAGCTAACCCAGCAAGCCAACAAAAGGAGGAAGACAGCAAGGATCACAGAGGAAACTACATGCACCTACCATTACATGTTACTGCAACCCTTAAATTGGCATAACATGCTCCTGTGGGTTTCTGTAAGAAATAACATAACTACCCACTTTTACTGCTGAATGTGTTTTATAAATCTACCAAGGAAAAAGAATGACCTCCAAAAAAAAAACAAAAAACAACAGTGGATATCAATTTGAGTTGGGAGAAACAGAAGTCCTTGCCTTCTTATCATCTAAAAGCAATGGTAGTTCAACCTGTTTGCTTTAGAAGTCCCCTGCCCATTTCTTTTACATGTCTCCTGAACATATGGTGCAACTTGCCTGGAAGTTTAATAATTCTTTAGTACAGCTAACAAGATTTGAAAATGTTTATTAACTTCTTTACCTGAGGGCAACTCCAAAAGAATAAAAGAACTCATTATGAGAGAGAGCACAGCCCTCTTACTGTTGAAGTGTCCAGAATGGATAGGAATCTGCTGGGTTGTCACCACAATTTGATTGTTGTCCCAGGCCTCCAGGGACACGGGTTTCATTTTTCTGCAATTTATGCAGCCCTCTTTGCCATTCCCCTCCACCCAGCAGCAGTCACGAGGTCAGCGACTCTCTGACGCCCCGCTGCCTGAGCAGTCTGATCCAAGTGCCAAGAATCCCGACCCTCTGGGAGCCAAGGGAGAGCTGATGCTGTGGCAGAAGACAGGAAAGTTGGGAAGAAAATAATGTAATATTACAAAGGTGCTGAAGGTAATGGAGTTTTCAGCAGAGGGGAGAGCCAGAGAAGGAGGGAACAGATACCAAAGAAGACGACTTCCAGTGGAGTGGCAAGGGGAGGAGGAGGAGGGCTAACAGAGTGGTGAGGAGGCAGACGTATCCAAGCACCACACCAGGGGGCTGTGGGAGCACAGTGGAAGCATGCTGCACGGCATGCAGAGGCAGGAGAGCCCTACGGTGGTTCCTGACTTCACATCTCCCATCAGCACTGGAGCACATTTGGAGCAAAGCTTCCCCCTTGCTCTCCTCCAAGAAGCATCTCGCTCACACGCATGGAAGTCATCTCGTAAATAAAAGCAACACAGCAAGGGGGACATGATGGTATTTTCTCTAGAAGTGCACTACCGTGCTGAACTGAGGCACAAGTGCAGGCACTTGGACGTGCAGCGATCGTCCCGCTGCAGCGAGAAGGGTGGGACCAGCCTCTGTGAGGGTGGATCTGCTGTGAGACAGGACAAAGGGGGAGCCTGTCCTTGGGGACATGAACATTTTTGTTGTTCCCTCTTGGGAGGACCTCCTAGAATAGCAAGGAGCCCAAAGGAAAGCAGCTTGAGACAGAAAATGATCATCCCATATGTACAATGCCCAATCCAGCAAACTTCTAAAGGCAAAAAATCTGCATTAGAAAAATAAATGTCTCACCCATTGGTTACTTTCACTGTGGTACTAATCCATTATCTAGGCTCTCTAAACCAAGAGAACTATCCAGCTGATGCTCTGTCCATTTCTTACAGGGTCTCAGCTGGCCAGGAGATGTGGAAACAGGGCAGCAGCATCTTCTGACCCCCACTTCCTTTCTTCCAACTCTTGGATTAGCCACAAGGCACCCAGTGAATTCCAGTGGAGTGCACACCAGAGGGAGCTTTTCTCAGGGCAGCCCACCACCTTCGTATCCTCGCTCTTACTACACTACTTTCAACACGTCTACAGGGAAATATATTGGAGCCAGTTGAAACAGTGCTCAGTTAAACCCTTTGGTTTTTCCACATCAAGTACTGCTGCAACTGGACCACGTGGGGAGGAAGGGAGGGAGTCCAAGCAGAAGTTACATGGCAAGTCCTGCACGGAGGTGTGCTCTGCTTGAAGGGAGAAAGCTCAACACTACGGTGTTTCTGAGAAGCCTCGCAACATAAACAATGTCCATCCTGCGCCCTCACCAAGCTCCCATGTTAAATATAAGAGCAACTTAATAGACTATATTTTATACAATTCAAATAGGCCCAGCTGACCCAGGGGGCCACACATTGTTAAGCTGTTGATGAGTACTTTAATGAGGAAAGCTCAGATATGCCTTCCCCAAGGCTTATAACCATCCATTTCAGGGGGCAGGAAATACACATACTACTCACTATTAATTCAAGTGTTGAACTGTTTCTCAAGTGAAATGTTTTAAAATGTTATTTAAACTGGAAGTACTACAAGATGCTACACAATTTTTTTTTGAAACTCTAGTAAGCTGTCCCAAAATAATTAGCGGAATTAGAACAAAAGTCCTTACCTGTGAAAGCATTTGTGGCCTGAAAACCAGCTTCCTGCATACTGCTCTCCCAGTGAAGCTTGTGATTCCAACCTTAACCTGTCCTTACTGGAGACAACTGCTGAGCTTGAAGCTGTCAAGTCACTTCCATCTTAGCTCGTCAGAGTCCATGTCTCTTCCCATTCCCGGCTTTGGCACCATCCAATTCCCACCTGATCCCAGGTCTTTCAATCTGTAGGCACAGGGGACCTGCACAGAATCCAAGCAGCAAGCGTTGGACAGTCCCATCAACCAGCCAGCCAGAGAATCTGGGCCATGATGAATGCAGAAATGAAGAAAATCGCCCGGCAAGACTTTATTTCCCTTTTACAATTAAGTTCTAATCCTCTGTTCATCCAGCACCATTTTTTCAGGTCCCAGCCAATGGTGATGTTCAATTGTCTCTCCTCTCTTGTGTTTGTCTCCCCTCAGGCACGCTCACTGAGAAATTAAAAAAGAAGAGATTATGTTTCCTGATGACCTGTAGCAACATTAAAATTAACAGACTCCGGGGAACAAAAACCCAAAACACATTATCAGGGATTGATTGTACACATTAAAGGAGATCTTCAGAAGGGAAATATTGCGATTTTGCTGAGATGCAAAGTGTGACCACACAGCTCTTTGAAGTGCAAAGAGGAACAGTGCTAGGGTGTCATATGCATCTCTGAGAACATGATGTGATTTACATTTCAAAAGCCATATTTAGCAGAGATGGGGGCAGCAATACAATAACAAAATTGCAGTTAAAAGGCAAAAGGAAAAATACTCAAGGCTCTCAAGTCTAGTCTATTCAAAAACCACAGCGAGATTATTAGCATTTCACATAGCTGCTTCCCTTCTTTTCTGGAGCAGGGAAATGGAGCACGGGATGCTGGCACTGTACATGCCATTCTGTCTTCCAAGGTTAAAATCGTCTGAGGTTTATACGTCTGTGCTGTTGATTGTTTAAAATCTCAATTGTAAGCAGATGACACAACTCAGATTCGGTAATGTTAAAAATACCCACAGGCTACCCAAGGGAAAGGTGGGTAAGTTGTTCCTGATACTACTTCTCCATAGGAGCACGGCTGTCTGCAAAACCAGAGTTGCTACATATCCAGCTTCTAGAAAACTAGGATACATTTACTTTGACAGGGTGAAGGAGTGCAGCAGACAGGTACATATTTAGGGAGAAGATTATTTTAGGAGAAAAGGGATGGTTCCGCTCACAGAAAGAAAAGAGGACTTGGGAGAAGAATCCCCAGGCATTCTCCTCTATAGCAGCACTTGGCTCACCTAATTCAGAAGCACAGGCAGGTCAAAGCTACCTCAGTGATGATATTTAAACTAAGGAGTCTAGCCAGTGCTTGCAAGACTGGATCAGACTGGAGACCCATCGACTGGAGCAGCCCATAGCAGAGGGTGCCAGGACCACCGCCAGTCCCAGCACAGCCCTGGCTCAGCAGATGCCAAGGATCTGTCACCCGCTCCGCAGCCCCACTTCAGGGTCTACCCTGACCTGCAACACCTAGTGGCCACCCTGTACCCTGAAGCATAAGGCTGCACATCCCAAGTGGCCCAAAACTGCGAGGACGACTCTCACACCCCTTGCAGCACCTTCTGCTCTGCACGTGCCACTGCGTGCGCAGCCTGCTGGCCCTCGGGGTCTTTAGTAGGGCTCCTTCCTGACAGACAAAACGATCTCTTCTCAGGTGTGCTGCTGCAATCAGGCGAGCTTGACACCTGATGAGTGCTGCTTTCTTCAGCACATACGGAACGAAAGCTAGTTGCTAAGTTGTATTTTCCATCCTAATGGTGCTGCTGTTTTATTTATTTTGGGAAGCCGGTATTTCTGAAAACCACAAGTCTGTCTCAAAAAAACATCATGGGACTAACTAATTAGTCAATTGCATTCTAATCCAGTAACTTGCATTCAACTCATGTAAGATTACAGATCACATTCAAGACATTTTCCCCACTTCTTACCCAAACATCTCGATTTAACAGGAAAATACATGCAACTTAAAGGAAAAACTACAAAGACTTAACATGTAATATTTCCTATCAAAAAAAAAAAGAATAACATTTTAGAGAGTACTAAAAATGCTACTATTACTCAATTTCAGCCCTTCAAAGTGCTCTGTACAACTAATAACGATTTAATATGAGCTCATTTGATCCTGAAGTACATAGTACTGAACAAGTATGGCATACAAAGACCATAGCACAAATTCCTCTCGGCTCTTCGCAGCGTGCTAACTATTCTATAATGACTACAGATTGATGCTGCACTCATTTCCCAAGCTTTTTCTCTAGAGGTCTGAGTTTCTTTTTTATTTATAAGAATGGCTCCGTATTTGCATTCACATTTCCAGCCATACAGCTTTTGGTTTATAAATCCACAATTTTGATGCATTCTATTTTCAGCATTTTGATGCCTCTCCCCATCCTAAAGATGCTCAAGAAATGCACACCAATACCTTAGCAACCAGGGAAGATCTCTCATTGCTACTAAATAATTGTGTAAGATATAACATACTTCTGATTCTAAAGGCAATAAAATACATCCACTTTCCTGAAAATTAACTTTTTGTTAGAAGAAAAATTATTTTTCACGTCTTCAGCGTCTCTGCTAAACTTGTTAGGAAGCCAGCAGCGATGCAGAAACTCTACAATGCTGGCACATTCAGCACCTGCTGCTTCCGGAGACAGAAAGCATGCAATTTTAACATTACAGGACACTGAAACTCTTCCAGAGTTCATTCAGACCTTGAAATTTAAAAGGTACTGCACTGAAGCACCATGTTTAAGCCCTCCCTTAAGGCCCCAGATGAAAAAAAAAAAAGAGACTGATATCTGATGATTGCCCTAAATGAGCGTTTTCTGTTGCTGCAAAAGCATTCTTCTCCCTTGGCAGACAATGAACTGTGCTCCAGAGACGCTGCTCTGGCAGGACATGAGTAAAGGGGAAGCCTGTGCAGTGCTCAGAGCTTCCTCTGCCTTTCCACAACTCAAAACCCAGCTGGATTCTGCAAAACTGCTTCACACTACAGCTAAGCGGGTGATTTAATGAGTGTTTCCAATGGGTAGACCTTTCATCAGCTAGCCAGTCACATTTGCACAACGTCAAGTCTCTCAGATTTCCAGTATTCCCAAGATGAAGAAGACAAAGCTGAACACCTGATACCACAGCACATCGGGAAAATGGCAAATTCCACTTTTAACAGCATGTAAGGATACGACTACTCTAATATGACTACTCTACTGTACTCTATATTATTCTGATTTTTTCCCATTCAAGTGGAACTGATGTTTAAGCAGAGGTTTGTGCTTGTTTCCTAGCAGACTGGCACGTTTGCATGCACAGGACGGACACAATTCAGCGTGGCTCAGCCAGCCTCATCGAAGCCTTGATCCTTGTATTGTGGGGTGGTGCAGAAACATTAAACGAACCTGCTCACAAGAACAGAGCCTGAAAATACTTTTCTGGAAAGGAGAGAGGAAAGTAAGCAGTGCTGACAGCACTACAACAGCATGCAATCTTCAGTGTAACTATTACAGTCTTCACAACCTGCAGAGACCCCAAGGGGAACACGTCCCATTAAGCTGATCAGATGGCAAAGAGAAAATCTAGAACACAAAGACTAGATATTTTCTCTTTGCTCCATCTGTTACCTCTTTCCCAACTGCAACAGGAACTCTGCTTCTACTTCTGCTTCCAGTCACCCACTGCAGTTTTATATGAGTTTCTGAAGGAAACCAAAGCAAAACATTGTGTTTAATAAATGTGTGGCTGTTCTAGAAAGATTTTCAGTCACTATGCACTTACATGATTGAATGCCTGAGAAAAATCAAACCCTTTTCTTTTCATCCTCTCTACTTTTCTCAGATATGGGCCTGGGAAAGACACCACCACCTAAACCTCACACAAACTGCAAACAAAATATTTTGACTATTTAACAGACTATGTGAGTTATAGGTTCTCGTGGTATGTTTAGCTAGCCAACATGTTATTGCTCTTTTCTAAACATTTGAAGATTCAGTATTAAAGGGCAATTTAAAAAAAGAATCTGAGAGAGAAAAGCAGCAGCCAGGGAGTGTCATTAAACCCTCCAATAATATCTACATTTTATGAAGTGTTGTACAATCATTAGTTAGGACCAAGCCTCAAGGAACTTGCATGGAAAGAAGCAGCAAAATAGTATTTTTTCCAAGACTGGTATCTCTGCAACATATTGAACAACTCAAAGACATTGACCAAAATGTAAACACTGCAGCTTGTTTTTTGATTTTTGTTCCCATTTCCTTTCCCTAAATACAGCCTCTCTCTTTGGCCACCTGATGTTGGTTCCCACATGCAGCAAGACCTCGCTGGATGCGTTGTCAGAAGGGCTGCAGCCATGAGGAGCACCTCCGGTGGTTGCCCTTGGCACAGGACATCCTAAAGGACAGCTGTGGCTTAATTTAACTTCAGCAGGGGAGGATTCATGGCTCGAGCTTTTAGCTTTCAGGTTAAGGAAGAGTAAAAGGGCAGCGAGACTGAATCCTGCAGTGCTGCTCCCAGCGCGGGCGCTGAACACCCGCAGGGCTGGCAGCAGGGCCCCAGCTCAACAGCAGAGCCCAGCGTGCCTCCAGACCCGAGGATAAAAGCAGGATGCCTGGAGCCAGGACAAGCTCTGAACCATCCGGACACTTCTACACTTTGCTGAAGTAATTAAGGCCTGCACCTCCTACATTTTAAGACAGCATCGACTTGGAGAGAGATTTAAGACGTTTCTGGCTGGAAAAAAAAATAACAACTCCAACATTCTGTATTTACAAAACAGTGTTTGTAAGAAAAAAAATCTTTAAAAGTTTGCTAAAGCAGTTTAAAATGAAGCATGTGTGCACACATATAGGTCACCTCTCCATCCCCTATTGGAGTCAGCCAGAGTTTTCCAGGCTTTGGTTTTGCTTCTTATAGAGACTTCTAAACTAGATATTAACATTTACCAGTTATACCTACTCTTTCTTAGATCACAAGGTCTGTGTTTTACTGTGAGATCTTCATTTATTTTATTTACTTCTATCTATAATTTGTCTTCCCTCTAAGATAACATTGCACCAGTGCTAAGTGAATCCTGGTTCTTGGGAAATACTGTGCTTCATAACTCAAAGACCACTTAGAAAACTCGAGGCAACTTTCACGGGAGAACATACACAAATCAAACTGAAAACCAGATGTTTAAAATATGTTTATCTAATCACATCTTTCTCACACACACATATACATCATTTGTTTTCACTTTCTATCTTCAATATTTGTACAGCTTCCTTGTGACATTTCAAGCAGCTGCTGTATTTCACTTTTTTAGTGAACTGCAGTGACTGACAAAATTAGTTTCAATGTTATGTCATACATATTTCTATTCCTACAGATTCCTTCAGATATGCTTCAGCTTGTTCAGGAATAGTGTCCAAGTTTTTTCCTTCCTTTTTGTTACAGAACTCCCTGACTTGCAGCAAACGTGAGGACGATCAAAGCAAGCTGTGGTCCTTCTGCATTAGCTGAAGTAAGAAATGGGTCTTGAGAAGAGGGCACGTTGCCAAAACAAAGCATCTTTTTTTCCCAGCCTGTTAGAAAATGTTCTAGAAAGCAACATGTATCCCCAATGTCAATGCCAACACACGCTGCAAAAAACACTTCAGGCAAGGTCCAGTTTAAAAGAAGAAGAATAAATCATTCAGTAAAGACATTTCTCCTCCTCCAACTCCTCCTCTTGTTTGTTTACTTCTTTTTGGAAGGAAGCAATGATATAAAATCAGTCTGTTTAGTAGCTTCATGCCAAAGCAAATAGCCTCTAGTAATCAGATAGCAAGGAGTATTTCACTTGGACAAATCCTCCTATAAATAACTGATAACACAAAGGAGCATGCCACATTTCCTTCCATTAATCTTGTTAACTGAAATAATTAATTTGAGTCCTCTATTTTCTATCTCTATGAACAAACTAAGGAGCCATACATTTTCCCATAGCTCTGCTGACAGAATGCAGTAAAACCCCAGTGGAAAAGTTTACTAAAATCTCCATGACAAGCTATTGGGTTTGGATGAGATAATTATTGGGAGAAATTGTACAAGCTGTGTTATGCAGGGCAAATGAGAAGATTGCGTTGTTTATTTTTGGACCTTAATAAAACTATAATTACCAGAAGTTGTCAAGAGAAATCATTAATCATGCTGCTCTATGAACCTCAACAGTTAGAGAAAAACCTGAGCTCTGAATTTTATTTGCCAAAATAACGAAGAGGTAGCAAGAGCAGAATCCAGCCCCAATTAATCTTTTCCCAGAGCAACGTGGCATTGGTTTTGAATTTGCAGAAGGCTGGTAGAAGTATAAATTACACTGAGCAGACTGGACAAAAGACCATTTTTTTGCCTTGTGTCCCTGTGACTTGTATCAGAAAGGAGCAGTTGCCAGAAACCCGGTGGATGGTGCACACCTTAAGCCTTCTGAGCACCCAACACCCAAATGCACCCCAGTTTTTGCAGTCACAGCTACTGAGCCTGAGCACCCAGCTACACAGTGGCAGCAGGATAAGGGTGTCACCCATTTAACTCTGCTGTGCCATGCAGGATGTGCAAGCACAGAGGAAACGCCTCAGAAGAGCGTGACTTTTTTTCCTGCAGCAGACAATACCTGTCAGCCCATGCCAACTGTGCCCATCCCTCAGAGACCTAGGGGCACCATTCCTCTGTCCATCAACAGCACCTTTGGGGAGAGGGTGCTGCACCCCTTGAGAAAAAGGTACACAGCCAAAACCAACACCTCCCAAAACCTTAATATACACATACACGCATAAAGATCCATATACTCATATCAATTTTGTGAAGAAGAAAAAAAAAAAAAAAAAAAAAAAAAAAAAAGCAGACTGCAGGAATCTAGGCCAAGCTGCACTTAAGTTTTTGAAGGCAGAAACATCTGTACTCTGATTGCTCTGGAAGGAAAATACAGAAGACAGCATCTCCCACATGAAAATGTCAAGCAGCGTACGGACACAGAATGGTGTGGTCCTCCCTTAAGACATGGCTGGGGACTGTGGAAACAGCTACCCATGGGAAGCTGAAAATTCAGTGCTTAATAGGAGGAGTCATCAAAAATGATTCCAGCTTCTGTCAAAACACTTGGTATGAATGAAAAAGCACATTTTGGCAAATGCAGAAGGGAGCACTGAAACCCTGCTAACTGCAACGGAAAATTAACTGATGCTGAAGAGACTCAAGGAGCAAGGAAGCTGCTGGAGAATAAAACGACTGCCCTTACAGCACTTGGATCTGCTGCGTGCTCCGCTGGAGAGCAAGGGGGCTCTGCCACCTCAGAGGGGTGTTGCATGCTGGGCACTTGGGCCACAACCAGAGAAAATCCTCTTCTGCTAAAGAACAAAACATGAACTTTACAATTTAATTAGCTTAGAATTGTCGTCATATTAATTGAAGGAGCACTGACGAGTTTTGTAACTTTCTGGAAGGCTGTATCAGTCAGTGCTATCGAAGTCCATGTGGTGGGAGCAGGAGTGCAAGGGACGTAGGAGAAAGGCCCACTACGACTTCACACACACTGCTACACACAGCCAGCTCTAGTTTCCCACAAATGAAACCATGCCACAAGAATTCATCTGGTTTATTTACAGCATCTTAGCAGCCCAGATTAATAAAGCTATCCAGAGAGGGCAACCACCATTTAAAGAAAGCAGGGACAGGGCCCGGGCACACAGGGCGCTCCCAGCTGTAGGCCTCCTCTAACAGAAGGAAGCTTTTGTGCTTCAGATGGCCTGTTTAGATCACATACAGCACAGATCAATCCGTTTTACCTTCAGTACCATAGAAAATAAATGAACAAACAAAAAAAGTGTGACTATATCCAGAAAGGATTCTTGTTGTAAGAAATATCCAAAGCTTCCCCTGCCGAACTCCACCATGTGTTTGAAAACTGAAAACTCCTGCAGCCTGCTGCTCCATATTCTACCAGTTTTGATTTTCACACTAAGCTACAGCAATCTGCATATGGCAATACAGATTCAGACTCCTGTTTGCCCCTGTTAAGACCAGGTCTCCCTTTTGCCCTGTACCCGGGAAAACCAGCGAGGTTAACCCGTATCATCACCATCGCCCTACGACCGAGCTCCGAACCCAATGCAACAGCCCTGAGAGCCAAACCAGTAACGTGGTTTCCAGACGCTTTGCTTTCCTGGGCATCTACTTGAATTTTATCCCCTGAATGACTCTAGGTAACAACTAGATCAATGTGGAGCCTGTATTGGAAAGTCATATCCAGGCAAAGTTTCACTCAAGTCCGTGGTGCTTTGGCCCATGCCAGGCCACATCCATTCATCTATACAACACTCCTGCACTCCTTCAGCGCATAAACACGTTTCCTTCTAAACCCCACGCTCAGTGGGGCTTAAGTAGTTGCCTCAGTAGCTCTTAGTTGCAGCAATACAACTTTACTCCAACTTTCAGCCTGGAAATGAGGAAAGGAAGAAAATTACTGTTTAGCATCTTTTTTTTATTATTATTTTCTTTTCTTTTCTTTTTTTTTTTTGGACTTGGGAGATTTGCCTTTGTTTTTTAGGATGTGTTACCTGATCTCTCTAGGCTCTGATCCCATCAGTAAAGAGGCTGCAACTTCTACCTGTGGATTAAGGAGCTACAAAACGCTTAGGTAACAGGGGTGTTTACTAATAAAATAGAAAAAGCTAAAGCAGTATTTTGATTAATATGATTTTGCACTTGAGTGAATATATCATTCTGCAAGCCCCCAAACAAACCCATTAGTGTTTTAAAATCACCCCAAAGAAACTCTTTTTACTAAGTAATAGGCCAGCAGATTTTTATTTCCAGGCAATACTAACAAGTCAGTCTCCTTTAAGACTGTCCTTCTTTAAAAAATCTGTTGGAAAACAACCCATAAAATAACACAAAATGCAAGTGGAGAACACAGTTGGGAAGCAGTATCCTCCGGTGATCAACTAAATCTCATTTTCCAGAGAACAACACGGATTCAGTTCAAATCCCTCATTACTTAACAAACAAAAGCAAAGAGGTTATTTTTTTTTTCTTGTCCTTGAAGGACAGCTTTTTACATAAACATACAGCATAAAGGCACGGGAACTAATGTTTTTATCAGTTAAATCTGAATAATTCCTCTAGTCAAGAAGTTCTCATTTAGTACTGACATAAGGAGGTGAACAGCACTTCAAATCTCTTGCTTCAGCTGTAATTCAGAAAGCATCTTATATTTTTTTACCAATATTTTTATTAACAAATGTATTTTAATATACCTTTGTCATATTATAAAACCCTTCTTGCTATGCTCATACGCCATTATTTGGATGCAACTGAAGTGCTGTAACTGTATGCAACTAAAGCAGCTTGTTAGCAAAGAACACTGACAGCACCTCCATTAACTAATTAATTGAAAGCAAAATACACTCTGAGGTTTTTGACAAAACAGCTCAAAAATTGGTATTTGCATTAAGGAAGGGCTGTTTTGTTTCCCTCAGGCAAACATCCCATTCACCTGTTCTCCTGGCACTACCCACCCCTCTAGAGAAATCTGACCTCTCAGGCCTTGTTTCCTGGTGTCCATTTAAGCACCAGGACACAATGGTTACTTTCAAATACCCTTAAGATTTATGTGTGTGGTCCTTCAAGCCTACCTGCCAGTCTTCTCCCACCCCAACCCTATGCCAACAGACACAGATTCCTATAGGAAGGACCAACACCTACGTAATTTATAGATAATAATGAAGTGTTATCCATCCACAATTTATAGATAATAATGTTAGTGTTAAACATCCACAGTTACAACCAGAAATGCTGCAATCTCACTTCAGAAGAAAATGATGATCCCTGCAAATGAACAAGCACTGTCTTCCTCAGCCACAGAGTTACAGCTTTGTATTTTCCAGAAGCAAACTTATCATCAGTCTTACCACAGAAGCAAAGAATACCTTTTTTCTTCTTCTTTTTAAACAGGTGGAAAACATAATGAAAGTCTGACTTTGTGCCTTTGATAAATTCAGCTTCCAGGATCAGGGAATGCTTTCAAACAGGGGCATCTGCCTCCTGCATCACAGCCCTATAGCTGAGCAAAAGCAGTGAACTTATTAATAAAGCATAATAAAGAGCCAAACATTTGGGCTGGAAAGATGCAAGGAAGGGAAGAGACTGTCTTCCTCTCAAAATATTCAAGAGACAGCAAAGCTCATCCAAATAAACTGCAGTTTTCTGCTGAGGAGGCAGCTGGAGCCAATAAAGCTGATGATTCTTATTCCACTATATTCCACAGCAAGACACACACCTCTTTGAAGAAAACAGAAGGGAAAGCAGGAGAAATCCCACCTGTATTAAACTACACCACATAGCTAAAGCTCTTGACAGCGCAACCCATTCCCATGCCCAAGGAACAGGCAGATGGGTGTATGTATGTTCTTTCTGCTAACAGCATTGGCAGAAAAGGGCTTCATATCAACACTTCAAATACTAAAGAGAGAAAACAGGACAAAAATAAAACAAGAAACGCTAGGATCTCAGAAGAGTTAAATATCTAGAATTTTGGATCAACAATCTGAGCATCTTATATAACACAGTTCATCATATGTTACCCAGTCAGTCATGCATCAAGAGCAGAAACTGGGTTAACTACAAAATTTCTAAGAAACCAACTGGAACCTTGATTTTAAAGCACTTCAGAATGCGCCAAATGCTTGGGTACACTGTTCAAAGTTAATTATCATCAAATTAAATATCTGCACTTCACATTATTTCCAAACGCAAAATCTTTGGGGGCTGAACACTGATCCTGCAAACAATAATCACTTTTGTAGAGGTATGCAGTAATTTCTTTCCACTGTTGATGCAAGGCAACACTCATGCAAGAAAACTTTTCTGAGGTAGGATGGTGGTCCCAGATCCCATAAGCAGAGCCAAGTCATTAGACAGGCATCCCCTGCTCAGTCAGCATGTGCAGGCTTGACTGAATTTTCCCATCTCCAGCCCAAAGATATATATGCCCCATGCCTCAGGAATCCCTCTCCTGCCCTTCTCTCCTGTCCCGTCTTCCAGAATGGGACAAACAGTAATGCCACGCTATGGTCACCGAGAGGGCGATGTCCAGCTGAACTGTGCACAGCTATCTTCCTGTAACAAAATGGAAGAATTACTCATTCTCTTCAGTCCCTCCCTCCCACCCTTCTTTTATTTTTTCTTGAAGGAGTAAGTTGTGAGCCAGTATGCATAAATAAGCCAGCAGGACCAACCCTGATTTACCTAGGCATTTTTCTGACTTTTCTCACCCCTTCTGGCTTAACACTCATGCTCTTGGCTCTGTTAGTGTTTTTCTTCATTTTTAAACAACATGCAAGAAAAACTAACTGAAGTAGCATATAAAATCTGTTCCCTAGCAAAAAACAAAAACAAAAACAAACAAACAAACCCTAGCATGTTAATTCATTACACATTTTGGAATTTGTGATAGGTCATTTTCAAGCACGTACATCTTCACAATTTTAAAACTTAATTACCAACAAAATGTCAAAGGTTTTGCTCCTGTTAAATCATGTTATACATCAAAACAGAACCATTTTATAATTCAGACTTTGTGGCAAGACTGAAGCTCTAAACTTATTTTACATACAGGAGCCCAAAAAAAGCCCTGGGCCTTTTTATTATTTATTAAAAACACACGGAACAGACGAGGAAAAACATCCAATATGCATTTGCAGACAGAACTATGTGGATTTTTAACAAATAACCAAATCAAATTTACCTTGTGGCCATAAGCAAACATCAAAAATGCCAGCTCAGAGGGCTATTTTCTTTCAGTAACACTATCACTTTGGGAAACTATTAAAATAGCACAAACTTAAAAGCAGCACTGGCAAGAACTGAATGCAGTTCAGCTCCAACTTCCAACTAGATGCCTTTTTTGCACACATATGCTTTGCCTTCCATTACTCAGCTGCATAATATAAACCACCAAACTGCACTTACAACAAATCTGATCTGACAATGCCAAGTTTTAATTGAAACACATGAAGGCAGTTGGGCAATGCACGAGCATTTCATAGGGAAGCCAGAAGAGCTCACAGCTGGATGAAGCCTCCACCCCTGTAAGGGAGAAAGGGATCAAGTTTCTTCACTTTATTTTAATCCTTTCTTCAAAAAATAGATGAATCTGCTAAATCAAAAAAGCAAACAACACCATAAATACCTTCACAGTCTGAAAAAAAAAAACACACGTTCTTTTCAAAGCCTATAAACAGTCGGATAAGTGGTGACTTCAGGAAAAGGAGTAAGTGATTTTCTAACTGTTAGTGAATAAAACTCCATACCTTCTCCCAGTTCGCAGAGGAGCCTTCTTGCAACCTCTTTATATTACAGCAACTTTCAATGATCTGTCAGCATTGTAAGAGCATCTCTGAAAATTGTTTGGTTGTGTATGCACTTATGCCTGTGCATCTTTATATAAAGCCCTGTACACATGTTGTGCCTCCAATATATGCTCTTTTAGACCACCTCATGGCATTAATGCAGATATTTTTCTGCTTCAAGAGGAAACTAACTTACACTAAAAAAAAATAACCTCAAAATAACACAATGCAGTACTTTTGCAGGTAGTTCTGCCGAGATTAATAATTCAGTTTAACCATGAAAATGAATGGAAGGGAGGCAAAGGAGGATACCTAACAAAAAATATCAAGAAGCAAACATGCTGTACACAAACTAAAATACATTAGCGGTAGCTCAGACCTAACTTCTAAAAGTCAGACTTTTCTCTGTCATTCCATTTAGCTGGATGAAAAATGCAAGACTTCACTGTTCACCCCCTGCCCCTGGAGAAAGCACACACCTCAGAGTTCAGGGTCAGCGTGCAGGGTGCCCTTCAGCCACAGCACGGTCAAAGGATGTCTGTGTATGCCTGGTTTTGGAAAGGCAAAAGGCTGGTCTGAGACAGAGGCCATTCGATCTGTCTTCCCATACTGGTTCTCAACTCCTCAGACGAGCTTGTCAGCAAAACTCTACCACTGACAAAAGTCATCCTGTCCACACACGGCTATATTAAGATTATGGATGCCAAAAAAAGTCTTGGTCCTCAACTACCATCCAAATGAATTCATTTCTGCAACCGGCTGAGTAACAGCAATAGTAAGCTTTCGGTTCTGTTTCCTTACTGAAGCTTTTATCTTCAAAACCCACAATCTACAAAGTGCACCAGGATCCAGCTTCAGCAAAAGGGCCCATATTATGTCAGTAAAATGCAAAATATTACTCCTGGACCCAGCTCTTCTCCTTGGGAATGCTGAAGATGTCAGGCAAATGCCCTCCATTCACATCATTAAAACAAACAAAGCCATTGCTGTGAAATCATTCACTGTGCAGAAACTTTATAAACCCTTCTATTATCTTTTATAGCTTAATTTGGGAACTGAGAATCTCCGGAGTGCTTTGCAGCACATTAATAAAATACACTTTGCTTTATAAAGTCTATCATTATTACTGTACTGCCTGCATCAGCTCATTGGAGTCAGACTCATTTTCTTCCCCAAAAAAATCTTCATACCAAGACTTGCTTTTTTGACTCAGTGATAAAGGCAGCGATGGTTCTTGGGGTCTCTTTCACAGGACTGCTGTTATTTCCTTTCCCTTCCAACACTTTAAAAGCCCATTACTAGTAACACTGCTGAAAAATTCACCTCAGCCCCAAGGCCTCAAGCCTCTGAGCCACTCAGATACACACTTCTTCATGCATCTTCACCAAGGCTCACCTTGGTGTGCCATGTAATCTTAGTGGCTCTGGCTCCTTCCTGCCCTGGTCTTCTCTGAAACCACTGTGCCTTGACTGTGCTCCTATTTCTCTCACCAAAATTAGGGACCTCTGAACTTTGAAGAGTGCTACTAGAAATTAAAAGAATGATACTGTAATTTTCAGCCTGGCAAACAAAGGAACATTTCATCTCATGAATGAGCTTTTAAACAAACTCCTATGTTTCATATCCTACTCTAGCTACTTAAATACTCTACAGCTTGCACCAATCTTTATCCCATACCTATATCTGAACACGATCTGGAGTCGGTTATTTGAAGTCAGACACATGCAGGCAGTGGCAGCCACACTGATACCAGCAGCTTTCACAAGCACCGCAGCATCCCTCAGGGTGCGATCCTTCCCCTCTTCTTTAATTCTCTGTACCAGCGAATGCATTAACCACATCCATAACCGGATGGCTTATTTTAGACCCTGAGGCTCTGCTTTGCCTGAAAGATACAGGTTGGCTTCTCTGGAGCTGGTGGAGCTAGCAGCACCAGCAAGGCCTTCCCCAGCACCAAGGCACATCCTACGGTGAGGTGAGAAACACAGGTGAGAATTGGTCCCTCGCTGAGCTCTACACAGCTCATGCCTGGCAGCTCCCACGGGGGTACCACCAGAGACGTGATGTTTCTGAAACCCATCCCTGAGATGTTCACCCAGACATGGAGCACAACCCACAACATGGCACCAGATGCCTGGACAAACCCTGATATGACAGCCACAACACAGAATCACACAAACACAGAATCACAGAATAGTCTAGGTTGGAGGAGACCTCCAAGATCACAGAGTCCAACCTCTGACCTAACACTAACAAGTCCTCCACTAAACCATATCCCTAAGCTCTACATCTAAACGTCTTTTAAAGACCTCCAGGGATGGTGACTCAACCACTTCCCTGGGCAGCCCATTTCAATGCCTGACAACACTTTCCATAAAGAAGTTCCTCCTAATATCCAGCCTAACCCTCCCCTGGCACAACTTTAGCCCATTCCCCCTCATCCTGTCACCAGGCACGTGGGAGAATAGACCAACCCCCACCTCGCTACAGCCTCCTTTCAGGTACCTGTAGAGTGCGATTAGGTCGCCCCTGAGCCTCCTCTTCTCCAGGCTGAACAACCCCAGCTCCCTCAGCTGCTCCTCATAAGCCTTGTTCTCCAGACCCTTCACCAGCTTCGTTGCCCTTCTCTGGACTCGCTCGAGCACCTCCATGTCCTTCTTGTAGCGAGGGGCCCAAAACTGAACTCAGTACTCAACGTACTGTGCTGCATCTTACCTCATGACAGGTAAAAAGAGAGACTGTGAGCACATGGAGGCTTGCTGCACCACTACAGGCAAATAACAATTTATTTTTTTAAATGGTGAAAAACCATTATGTAAACCTATGTTTATTCATAAAACTTATTTGAACAGAATTAACTTAATTAGTTCTTAAAAAGGCAAATAAACGATTGCTTAAGTATGGCTATGTAGATTAATACTGTCCATTAACTCTCCAGGTTTCTAACTAATTTAAATATCTATAAAATGTAACTAGAAAACCTCACAAAAATTATTCTAGAGGTACATAGCTGCAGAGAGTTTTATCCTTCATGCCTTCACAGATCCTTGCATACACAAAAGAATGCAGTTAGTTGATTTCACAATATTAAGAAACCATTTTTCACTTTTCAAAACTGCTACTAAAAACAATACACACACAATCAAGAAATATAAACAAAATGTAAAATGTTACCTTCCCAGTTTCCAAACTGGAAACCATAGATATGCTCTGATACCCTCAAATAACAGTCATATATATGAGCCTTGTGCTGCCAAAAGCACGATTAAATGTTTCATTCCCAGACTATACTCTTGAAGACACAGTACAGAGAACATCACTATGATTTTCAAATCAAGTTCCTAAAAAAGATTGTGTTGTCCTCGGTCACTCTGGGGACATGCATTAAGCTAATCTGACTGACAGGTTCTGCAGCAGCATTCAGGGCAACCCCAGTCCCGCTATTCCCAGAGTCCAGCAGCCCAGAAGCTCAGACCTGCTCATATTCACTTTTTCTTACAAGTACTCCACAACACAGCATTTTACAGATTTTTTTCCTCACATCCAAGTATAAAAATGCCTTCAGAAATGAAATATGAACGTCTGATAGTGCTTTTCCTCTTTGTACTCAACATATGGCCTCAATCCTGTTTAACAACTTCAGTCCCTGCTCTGACAGGAGAACCATGCATCTCCTTAGGGGCTTCCTCATTACATCAGTTCGATGTGGGTAAGCTAGGCGAGACAAGAAACGTTTTACTAGTATATATTAATAGCACTGGAAAGTTAAGAAGCAAAACCCAAATTCCCATCAAACGTCTAAATAAGGGAGGACTGCAGGCTTCTAAAGAGAAGTTCACCAGAGTATTTCTTTTTCACAAATGCAAAATATGCTTTTTATTAATCCCGTTATTGGAAACCGCGCAGCCATTTCCACTAAAACAAAACACATTGGAACGCAGACAGTCAGCATGGAGAACTTCAGACCCAAAGTTAAAGATATGTCAAGCGATAAGCAGCTGAAAACAGTCATACAATAGCAAATATTTACTAAAATGCAGTAGCTAGATTACACATTTGTTTTATAGTTTATACATGTGTATCATGCACACGTGTTCACTTCTCACTTTGGGAAGCATGGTGTTTAGCACAGCTTCCATGGAAAACAACTGCAAGAAATACTTCCACTAACAAATAAATTTTTCATTACTAACAAATAAATTAACTCTTAGAATATGAGTCTAAAATCTTAGATAGGTAGGTAGGTATTTACCAAGACATTGTTCTTCCATGAACACACACATCCATCCAAACATTTGGAGAGAGTATACTGGATATTTAAAGTTAAACCTGATGCATTTCTTTGTATGTATAAAATAGGTATCTGTAAGCTTCAAATCCCTGAGTTTATTCCTGTCAGTTGGACAACCGAGAAGATGGGGAGAACTTCAAATCTCAGAGGACAAGGCTTCCCCACAGATTTTTCCCACAAGAAACAACATACATGGAACGACACTAACAAACATGTTATAAGATTACACAAATGAACTTTTTAAATTCATTAATATGGTGGGAGGGTAGTTCTTTGCTCCCTGACTAACATCTTGGATGAGGCTTTTGAACACCTTTAGCAGCATTCTCAGAACACTTTAAGTAGCCATCATCAAGATGGCCATGGCTACCAACCATTTCACAGATACTGCACCTTCCACCATCACAAAGCAGGAGCAGGAAAAAAACATGCTTGGGAGCTTCTGCCTGCTTGTAAGTAGAGGCAGACATGTTGTAATGTTGCTATGGCATCAGAATGACAATAAAATTACTGCAGACACCACTAACAGGTGACAATTAATTTAAAAAAATAAAATGTTAATGGGTTTTGTTTAGAAAACTGGAGGAAAAGGGGATTCTCATGTCAAAAGAAAGGGCAAATACTTTCTTCTCAAGCTTGTCTGACATGAAATGTCAGACACAGCAAGCTCTGCTATAGCAGACAAATTCACCTGAGGACTAGGGGTGCCTGAGTGCCTGACCAGAACCAGCCACCCACAGGGACTGCCTGCCTTGTGCCACAGAGCCCACTCCAGCCACACTGGGGGAAGCAATCTGCTGGGAACGTAGTGCCAGCAGGACATGAACTAGAAGCAGAAGTACTTCTTACAGGCCTGTGATTTGCCAGACACAGGAGCTGGGAGGAAGTTGAAATGCAAAAGTTGCTTTGCCAGCCTTCTTTGCTCCTAACCCAAGGCCAAAAATAAACTTCAGCACATGGAAAAAGTCTCTCTAACTTAGTACATATATTTTTAACAAACTGATTGATCAGGCTTTTGGAGATCATAACTAAGCATTTCTTAGCAAAAGTAAGCGGGAATAAAAAAAAAAAATATTTTAAACAAATAATTTTATCAACCAGGAAAGTCATAACCCAGGTTGCAATAGCAGAGTATATTAAAACTAGTTGCTTACTGGGTTTAAATGATGCTACTACCTAAATACGACTTGCGAATTATACTGTTGTTGTTTTAAATTAAATGTCCTATGGACAGCTTTCAGGTTAGTGCTTAAGCTCCCAACATTAAGTCAGCTGCAGTTAACAGTGCAAGTTCCTTCATGTTAAGGAAGATGAAAATGTATTTCTTACAGGAGGTACAGCCTCTGGCTATCTCCAAATTATAGCAAAACTACAAATAACAACTTAAAACAAAATGTACTAGCCTATATGTTACTAAAGATCCAGTAGAGACCATGTGAAAATGCCTAAAGGAAAAATGCTTAACTAAAAATACTTGTTGAGGTGAAACAAGCAATCCTCTCTCCACATGTAAAACTACCTTCTGACAGCTCTAAAGAAGTATGAGATTTAAGAAACAGAACTCAGCTTTGAAGCATACAATCTCTTTGGGTTTGTTGAAAGCTGTTTAGATAAATTATCAAGGAATGGCTTGGGTTGGAAGGGACCTTTTAAGGTTATCTAGTTCCAACCCCCCTGCCGTGGGCAGGGATGCCACCCACCAGACCAGGCTGCGCAAAGCCCCATCCAGCCTGGCCTTGGACACCTTCAGGACTGGGGCATCCACAGCTTCTCTGGGCAGACTGTGCCAGTGCCTCACCACCCCCTGAGAAAAGAATTTCCTCCTAACCTCTCACCTAAGTCTACCCTCATTTAGTTTTAAACCATTCCCCTGTGTTCTATCACTATCTGCCCATAAATTATGGAAGAATGAGAAGCAGAGATGAAGGTAAGGCAAGAAAGGAGAGAAAGGACCAAGCCGCAATGCTTTGTAACAGGCAACTGCTAGAATACTACCAAGGAAAATGCCTTTCACCAAGGCACTACAGAACAATCCCCAGAATGAGCTACTTCCCCAAAGAGCAGTGAGCATCTGAAATAACTGTAACAAGGAATACTTTCTAACCTCATTTGCTGATAATGCTTCTGAGACAGTCTGCTGTCTCTGCATAGCAAGGAGAAATGAAATCTGTCTATAAAAAAAAAAAAGCAAACAACCCTCATTAACATACAAAAGAAACAACCTAGAAAGCAACGGTCTCTCTTACTTCTTATTCTGAGCTTAGAAACTAGTCTTTCATTGAGAAAGCAAGGGATAATACAATAGGACTTGACTTTCTCTCCGGCCCCCCAGCAGTAGCTTTTTTCTCTTGAAAGGTGTCACGGAGCCAGGGCCTCCTCTCAGCTCTAGGTCCTCCCTAGCACCCTCTGTGTGAAATGGTTTGCTCCTTTTACTCATCTTAATGGTCTCGCAGAGGTTTCTCTTCAGGTTTGGTCCAGATATCTGTTGGACAATTTTGGAAAGAATAGCTCCTTTCCTGAGCACATTAAAATTCTACCAGTTGTTCAACCCCAGCTGGGCATGACATTGCCCACTTTCCTTCTTAAAAGTGCTAAGGATTAATGATTCCCCGAGCTCTGAGCTTGTCTTTCACAAGTGGCATTGACTCCAGAAGTCCTACAGGCAGAAGTCCTGCCTCTCCAAGACAAACAGGCCACACTACTTGCTGTTTGCCCCAAGGTGTGTTTAAGTGGAGAGTTTAGGAACAAGCTGCAAAGGATTTCCTTCAGTGCCCCAGTCTTGGTGAATGTGTTGGGCTACATTTCTTGACAACCTTGCTTAGACACAGTATCAGAGCTGATAGATCTTCCTTTGTCCAAGCTGGGAAGCAATGGAGACAGCACCGCCACTTTGGTTTTAAAATTCCTTTTATGAGTCACCAAGTAACACAAATTAAAAACAAAAAGGTAAGTTACCCAGTCACTTTGAAACTAAATACAAGAAAGGCTTTTGTTTTTCAAAATTCAGTTACTTGAAGGGGGATGACATGAACACGTCATCCATTTAGGATTAACACTTTTAATGCTTTGTGTCAAAGACCAATTATATACTGTCAAAGGAAATGTAAATTGGCACAGAAAGGTTATCAAACTGGAGGAGTGTTTACTAGAATGTTACTAATTGTTTTTATGAACACTGTGAGCAATTAATTTCTAACAAATTCGCTCTGATTTAACGTAGCAATACTGTCTAAAGAAACGAGAGTCTGAAGAAAAATAAACACATTTTATTTTAATAAAGATATGAAGTGCATGAGAACCATACAGACTTTTTCAAATACGAGTTAGGTTTTGGGTTTATTTTTTAACCTCACACTGGATTTCAAGTGCTCTGTATTTCAGTGAAATTCTGCTCTCATTCAATGGGAATTTTGCTAATAACTTCACTCTGACCAGAATTTTACCTGGGGGACCCATGTTCATTTCACAATTTTATAAGTAAACCAAAGAGCGTTATGCCTTATACAATGAGAAAAGAGCTCAAGGAAATCAGCAAATCTTTGATTTTATCCATTTTTTCAAGCTTCACTTGGAAAAAAAAAGAATACATGCGTACCTAAATGCATTAAAACTTAGGGTAGTCATTCTGTATATTCATTTCAATTTCAGCCAAAGGTCAGGAGAAACTCCTTAGTTTTATTTTCACATAATCTAATGGAAATCTTTCTGAAAAGTTTGGCCAAATTTCATCTGACCATAATAAAGGTTTGCACAACTACATTACTCCGAACTCTTATTGCAAATTATGATTTCATATTCACTATGGAAACAGACTTTCAGTTCACTTGAGAAATAACTAAGTCATAAGGATTTAACTCCCCGTGCTATTCATTAAAAATAATTATTCAGTACAGAAAGGCTTGGTGCTGAGTGAGTGAACGGTCAGGCTGAAGTATTCCCTTTAGCTGTAGAACAGACATATCAGACACACCAAAGATGTGTTTCCTCACACAGCCCCCTTTATTGCTCATTTGGAAAGACTGTCTCTAGAATAAGATGAGACTTCAGACACTCATTTAGTTCCCCATTCCTATATTGGCTTTTCCAATAGGAGTGCTGATTATGAGTAGGCAATAATGATTTTGTAATGTGAACATCTGTGCAACAGAAAACAGACTGAGATCAAATTAATGGCATGTATGTCACCATTAAGCAGGTATCAAATAGTAAAGATTTTTTTTAGCAGCCATTAAACCAAATTCCTACCAAAGATATAGCCATGGAAACATCGAAAGCATTTAAAAATCCATGAGAGAGATGCTCTTCCATGCCCTTTTAAGTAAAGAAAAACATTTTAAAATGAAATAATCAAACTTCTCTTGTGCAAAGCTCTAACTGAAGTCTAAAGATAAAGGACTCAAAATTTTCTAAGTTATTGGTCTCACTGCAACAATAACTCAGCCATACTGCCCACTAGTAGCAATTAATTAATTTTAATAACAAACACTACAAGTTGTTCCACTGTTTAAAATCTTAGCCAGTGCCCTGAAGAATGCAGCTTTTCTTATTCCAATTTTTAAATGTTTGAAAATTGAATTGAACAAAAATGTCTTCAATGCTGGAGAAAATCCCAACACATAAAAATTTACTTAAGTGTTCTGTTAAACAAACCAACCAAATCTATGTGGCAGAGGAAATGTCAGCTTTTAACAAGCTACTGAATACCTACCTACTTTCCAGCAGTAGAAATATCATTTATCTCTAATAGCATGCATACAGGAAGTTTTCCCCATCACTAAACTCTGAACCAGACATCCACCGAGGATTAAAAAGCAAACATTGGAAAAAATTAATATGGTGGGCTGAAAATTCTCTATTCAGTTCTAAGAGTGCAGAAGATTTTTCCCTTTCTCCTTCTAGTGAAGAGCACGGTTATGTTAAAAAGCTTAAAATTATTTTCTACTCTTTAATAATTGAATATGAGACTACAACACACAACAGAAAGCTGAGAAAAAAAATTCAAGCATGATACAAGCCCATAGTACCCATCTCACATTTACCACTTGTGGTACAGTTAGCAGGAAGTAAAACCAGCAAAAAATTTCCATCCATCTTTTACCAAAAAAAAAAAACAAAAACAAAAAACTAAATTACCTAAAAAGACAGCACAAAAAATAGTTCCAACTGCTGTTGTAAAAAGAGATCAAAGACAGCCTGTAGAGAAGGAACATCAAAAATTGCTGGCTTCTAAGTAAGAAAGTTGACAAGAAATCATCATATCATCACAGAATGGCATAGAAAGGTCATCTAGTTCCAACCCCCCTGCCATGGGCAGGGATGCCACTCACTAGATCAGGTTGCCCAGGGCCCCATCCAACCTGACCTTGAACACCTCCAGGGATGGGGCATCCACAGCCTCTCTGGGCAGCCTGTGCCAGTGCCTCACCACCCTCTGAGTGAAGAATTTTCCTGCTAACATCTAATTCATAACTATCTCCCCTCTTTCAGTTTAAAATCTGCCCATGTAAAAAGTCACTCTATCTTTTCTTAACCCCCTTTAAGTAGTGAAAGGCCTCAGTGAGATCTCCCTGGAGCCTTCTCTTCTCCAGGCTGAACATCCCCAGCTCTCTCAGTCTTTCTTCATAGGAGAGGTGCTCCAGCCCCTCTGATCATCCTCATGGCCCTCCTCTGGACCTGCTCTAACAGCCCCACATCCTTCTTGTGCTGGGGACCCCAGATCTGGATGCAGGACTCCAAGCGAAGCCCCACCAGGGCAGAGCAGAGATGGACAATCCCCTCCCTCGCCCTGCCGGTCACCCCTCTGTTGATGCAGCCCCGGACGCAGTTGGCCTTCTGGGCTGCAAGCACACACTGCTGGCTCATGTCGAGCTTTTTGTCCATCAGAACCCCCAAGTCCTTCTCTGCAGGGCTGCTCTCAATGAGCTGTCCCATTCTGTACTCATGTCCGGGATTGCCCCAGCCCAGGTGCTGCACATTGCACGTGGCCTTGTTGAACCTCATTATGTTCACCTGGGCCCACTTCTCAAGCCTGTCCAGCTCCCTTTGGATGGCATCCCTTCCTTCTGGTATGTCAACTTCACCACTCAGCTTGGTGTCCTCTGCAAATGTGCTGAGGGTGCACTCGATCCCACCGTCTATGTTGCTGATAAAGGTATTACACAGCACCAGTCAAAAGACAGACAGACCCCTGAGGGTCTTGTCACCTGCCTCCACCTAGACACAGAGCCATTGACCACCACTCTCTGGGTGTGGCCTTCAAGCCAATTCCTCACCCACTGGATGGCCCATTCTCCAAATCCGTATCTCTACAATTTGGCAGTAAGGATGTCATATAGGAGCGTGTCAAAGGCCTTACCGAAGTCCAGGTAGATGACACTGGCTGGTCTTCCCTTGCCTACTGGTGCAGTCACATGAATCATGTAAGACCATAACAGAATAAAACAGACAAATACACAGCTACCCCACTTAGTCAGGAGAAAGGTTAATGCAATCAGCAAGAAAAATCCATCTGACTGGAAGTCATTTGATTATTCCAGTGTATTACATGTTTACATTGTGATTACTCTAATCTGATGTTTTAAAAACTCTCATCTGCTTCCTCATTTGTACATATCATTATTAATACCATCAACATTACGCTAAAAAAAGCTCTAGCTTAACTAGCTGCACAGAAGTAGTACTGAAAGCACTATAACCACATAAATTTCATTGGCATATTCCAGACTGGGGAAAAGTCCACAGTAAATAGGAAAAAATAGCAAACCTCTATTTGTTTAAAAGCTGGATTCATTGTCACAGACAACTACTATCTTTCTTGAGTAATGTTTGGTTTTGCTACAAATTAGACCCCAATTCTGAGGTTCTCAAAACAAACTCCACAAAGGAATTCCACATCAGAAGCAAAATCTTCCTTCTCAAATCCCAAATACTGCCTTAGCACTTCTTACCTGTTCTTTAAAGAAAATAAAAAGCAGTCGAAAATGCTGGCTAGGACCTGTATTTACAAAACCTGCTTATGAAGGCAATCCTAGCTGTGACTAAGGACCGGTCCCAGATGACTGGAGTATAAAACAGCAACTCTCTGAAATGACATGCCCATGTTCCCACCAGAAACCAAGGACCAGGAAAGCTTTATCCTGGTTATTGCCTTGGGAAAGATGCTGTTGTTCCCTTGTTATCAAATGTGGCTGCTGACAACCAGGAAGACTGATCTTCTAAGCAGTTAGAGAGGCTCGTGGTTCCTCAGGATTCTGCTCTCTCACCATACCACCAAATTACAGGAATGCTACAGGAATTGCTTGATAAAGAGAAGGCCTCATGCACAAAGTCTATTTCGATCAGAAAAGCTGAGAAGCAAAGAAAAAGGCAGCAGAGTATTTTTTGGTGCCATTTTCCCCTAGTTGGAAGCTCGTATCTTCTTGTCCTAACTCTTGCCTCTTCAGCCTGGGGACCAGCATGCTGGTAGCTCTCAGCACATAAAAACCTGACTCCAAACTGCACACATTATTTGCAGCTCAATAAAAAGTAATGCTGGGTCTTTGACACAATTTATATAACACCTAACATAAAAGGGTTGCTACCTTATCACAAATAAACCTGCAGCACAGAAAACTCTTACAGATTTCCCTACAACTAAGAAAATCAAAACTGTGAAGTCCAAATTCCAATTCAAACTTTTCCTGAGAACTTTAGACCTAGGGAAATTTGGGACCATACCCGGTTAAAACTAAGAAGACTTGCTAAGTAAATGACTCTTTGAGATGCAGAGATCTTGACTGATTGGGCTTGTTTCTTTGTACTTTCACAGAATTTGGTAATTTGCAACCAGTGTCTCAGCAAATACAAATGAGCAGATTCAGCCACCTTGAAACAACCAATATTTTCATATATATTAATAATACTCTAACAGTAAGCAGTAGCCTATCCTAATGGCTCCAATAGTTATTGCAGAGCTTTACAAGGCCTGATCTTATCACACAGTTCCTTCTTAACAAAGACTCCAGTAATTACAGTAGGAAAATTAACGATATATCATCCTAATATTTATCGTTGCCCACAGTTTCAATGACCTCTCTCTTTGACTTTGTAAGTAACTCAAATATTCTGTATGCTTAATTTATTATCATCATAGCATTTTTTTCAAAGAATGAGTCAAACTCTTACTCCAGAATTAAAAGCATTTTTTTCCCATCAAATCTCCTCTTGGGGCACTAACACACTGGGCAAAGTTTAGGCAAAAATCCCTCTCTCCTTCATGCAGATTTCATGACGGCAATCATAAGAAACCTTTCTTTAAGACGAAACACTAAATCTTATATAAGATGTGTTTAAATTATTTACTACCTTGTTAATTCTTTTGTTCCACGGAACAGGCATTTGCTATGACACAGAGTCTGTCATTCCCATCAACTCAGTGATTCATCTACCTTTCCTACACTTATCTTCCAACCTGTCGTTCCTAATTTTTTGTTTAACTTATCACTGTTTACGCACTGCTCTCCCTTTTCAGGTTCTGAACCAGGCTTTTTTCTTTCCGCTTTGTAAGGTCTAATGTTTGAAAAGCTGTTAAGCACCAGAATTCCTGGTACCATGACTCATTTCTGTAATGACTACCATTTGCCACAAAAGAAAACTAGTGTTACTTGTCGTGCAATTACAAAGAGTTAACTCACCCAGGTGTTAGAATATATGATTCAGGAAAACAGACAAGAGCTTTTTCACACAGGCACAGTGGTTAGACTGGAGCAGTCTCTGGTGCCCATGAGATGCTCCACTGCCTCGCTTACAGCCAGCAGAAATAACCTGTGAGGAACTGGAACAAAGAATTTTTTGGACAGATAAAGGGGACATCCTTGAAGACCCATCCATAGCAGCCAGTGAACACTACCCTCCTGGCCCTGGAATATCTACAGGTTTTGGTAGGACTGACAGGCACATAAAATTAGTTTTTTTCTTTTCTGCCTGGCTCCTGTCTTTTCAGTTAGACGATATTTTGTCCTGAAGAAGCTGTTTGGGTCACCGCAGGCAATGGAAGTGACAGCCACCACAGTAAAGACATACACACCCGAAACCCAGGCCTGAATCAAGGTGTCTGTCTACACATGAGTGAAGCAAGTTTTTATTTTATCTGCATCAATACAATTCATCAGAACAAGCTTTTTTTTCTTTCTTTTAAGCATTCACATGCAGACAAGAAGCAGCTCTCAAAAGATTAGGAAGTTAGTGCTGAACTCATCTTGACAGCTTTAAATAAGCATGAATGAACTGGTTTAATTAACCTCCTTTATACAGGCTACCAGATGTTTGTTTTGTTCAGATACTAGAGGCTCTCTATAATAAACATTCATTCTTTTTCAGAAATCTGGATTTTCCGTGACTGCTACACTTTCAGAAGACAAACAGAGGACTGTAACACCCATTTAATTTTCTTGCCTGTCCCTCTCACAGACATTGTTTGATGAACGTTAACATTCAGAAACTACTGGAATAATGAGATTTCCAGTCTCGTGTCTGTTTCCATACACTAACAAAAATAACACCACACTACTGCTCTCACTCTGCCGTTCTGTAAGGTCCCACCTTTTAGTTTTCAACTCAAAGACATCTGAAAAGCAACACCCATAGTTCTAAGTTTTCAAACCCCAAAACATTTTAAAAATATTTCCCACATGGCTATCTGGCAATCTTTTCATCCACATGGCAAATTGATGTGCAAGAGGTCAATTCCATGATGCTTCTATTCTTTTTTTTTTAAAAAAATAATAATCATAATAATAATAAATGGCAAATTGAGAATCATTTTCTGTGGAAAATCACAACTTTGAGACATACTTGCCATACAAAACCCAATGGACAAGAGAACACTACCTTAAGCTTCATTGTTTCTTAATTATGAAGTACAGATTATATATTTCTAGTTAATTGAAGACACTGCTGCAAAGTATCGCATTAAATTACCACTTATTTTACCTTATCATTTCTTACTTATCTACTTGAGCATCCATGCTTTACCAAATATTTTTAGGTCAGAATTAATTCAATGGGATTCTGTCTTCCACTGCACTCACTGGATTTATGTCTGCCCAATAAACTACTGTCACAAAACCCAGTAGATGCCCAGGGCTGAGGTCAGTCACAGAGAACTGCAGAGGAACTAAAATCTTAAGAGATTCGATTTAGAAAACATGACAGCAGTTTGCATCACTTTTTACGAGCTGCC
The DNA here is from genome assembly GCF_011077185.1 of Oxyura jamaicensis. NCBI lineage: Eukaryota > Metazoa > Chordata > Aves > Anseriformes > Anatidae > Oxyura > Oxyura jamaicensis. The sequence goes on from NC_048894.1 coordinate 103,643,123, forward strand.
ACAAAGTCGGCGCAGGGGTGCTTTCCACACAGGTAAATGCTTCTGTATTTTCAACTAGATTGTGGATTACAAAGCAATGGAACTGGAGAAAATCACTTCTAAAGTTAAATTTCAAGATACACCTAGGAGGCCAAAGATAATTGTTGGAATCTGTGATATTTTCATTAAACATTTGGCAAGAAAATGTTAATGAATTCCCTGAACACGTTCCCTAATTTTAAAGCTACTGTAAGAGATGAGGAAGAGAAGGCCAAAAATACATTTCTGTTTCATATATTGCAGCTAACACAGACCTTAGGAGGACACAGGATTGCCCATCTGCCTCTTTGATGCTCCAGCAGAATAGGGAAATGGTTGTAGAGCTCAGGAGAGAAGGCAAAACCAAACACTTGAGGCTGTAGGATGCTCTGCAGTACAAGCAATACCTTCACAAGCCACAACATTAGCAAAGCAGTCACAGGAGATGTCTCACTATCTTTTTGTCTCCTACAATTACAAGTGAGACCCATTTTTTTTTTTTTTTTTGGCATAGAACACACAAGATGTATAAATAACAGTAACAACATTAAAAGAGCTTTGGAAGTGAGATGAACAGAGGGACAGATGTGGAGCAGGTGTCCGCTCTCTGCCTATAAAATGTTGGCTTTTCAGGCTTGCCACTGAAATAACAGAAACTTGAGGCAGAACATAAATCCTGAGAAGGTCCCCGTGCAGGTATACCAACATGAAATGTGAAATTTCAAGTGTTCTCTGTTACTAGGTAAAACCCTAGGGTCAATGATTTGCTTGGAAATTTAGGGAGCCACTTGTGGCACTCCTGCCAGAGCCTACATTTGGAGATCCTACAGCCTGTGAAGGTTTGTCGCTGCTTCTCTCACTGAGGAGTGTCTGAGATCAGGGCAGCCTACAACTACAGACACCATACCAGACACCATTCTCCCATATTCTTCCTTCCAGTGAGGACCATAAAAAAACAGCATCAAGCCCTGATTCACAGCCTCCTGAGCCCAAGATGTGCTCAGTATGAACTGTACCGATCAGAAGTTAACGAGAATTGAGCCACCCAACATCTTTATCCCAAAACTTGGCTCGATAGTGTCATGTGCCCATTAATGACCAGCCTGGTATCTGAGTTCCTCTGAACCACATGAGGTGCTTTAACTGGTGTGAGAGGACAAGTGAAGCAGCAGAATGTCCCTCATCTCCAAGTGGCATCAACTCTGCAAAGACACTCACTTCTGATGAAGTCCATGTCATAAAAACAACTGGTTTACATCATCTCTAGAGAGGATTAATTTAGGTATTACATTAAAAAACACATCTCTGGACCATCCAAAGGAGCTGGTAGTTCTATCTGCTGAAGAAACAGAGACCATCTACAACACCTATCACTCTCAAATAGTGATGCAGTTGACATGTTTCTTAACTAGCAAGAGAAAGCAGGGCAGTGAACACCACAGCGATGTCTGTGCTGATGGAACCCAGCGCCATGCAATATTGTAACGTGTTATCAGGTGCCATCTTCCATTGAAATGAAAATCCTGGGGCCTACAGTCACTGTACAATGATCCATGGATAGATTACGTGACCCTCCTAGCAATTTTATTTTATTTTTTACCTCAAGTTCCCAATAGGCCATCTCTAAATGCACAAGCACAAATCCACTTATTCTTCAGCTTTCCTCAGCCAAAATGCAGGAAGACAACCTTCAGTGCTGCTGGCTGAAGAAGTCACCACACACAGAACCCCCATAAGCTTTTGGTAGCCTGTTTCCCCTGATGAACAGATTGTCTCCTCCTCAGACTGGCATCAGGCTACCGAGGGAAAAAAGTCCTTCGCTTCTCCAGCAGCTGCTTTTCACTGTAAGCCAACAGGGGAGACTTATCAGTAAGGGAGAGAGTATTCAAAAGAAATGGATGGTACTTTATGAAACTTTGCAGTCAGAGTTGGTAAGAATCACTGACAACTTCACCAACTCTTAAACAAACCCTGCTTTTTGGCTTACAGAAGTAAGCTGTGCTCTTACACACATGGCAGAGGTGTGCTGAGACACCGGGCTCTGACGACTAAGAGCAACAATACCCTGATCAAGGAGCAGCAAAGTATTTTTCGGAGCTGAAAGCTTAAGCAGAAATGTTTCTGCAGCTCAGCAGCTTCCTGCTGACTGCCTGGCTTAGCTGAACACAAAGAGATGAATCCCAATCTTCTGCAGAAGACATCTTCCCAGATAAAACAGTTTGTCCTATCAAAGTCTGGTTGAGAGGAATATGCTCTATGCCAATGTACAAGTGGCTGTCTATAAGCTTGCAACTACAACACTGGTGAAAAGGGAAAATGCCTGATGTTAATGTAAAAGTGGCATAGAAATATGTACGATAGGCATCAGCAAGTATGCAGATTTCTTTAGTGGGAGAGTTCTTACAGGCAGCCTTAAATCTTTTTAATCATTTTAAGCCTTCCTCTACAGAAAACCTATTGCTACCAAGGGGTGATGTGATTAAGGGGCTTCCTGAAAAGTTATTTGTTAGCAGAAAAACATCACAGCCAACCTCAGACCAGCCGACTGCCTGCACCATACTGACCTCAGACACTCGCTACCACATACAGCAACACCTCAAGTATTTTTCCATCCAGCATTTCCTCCAGATATTTCTCTCTCTGCTAAGACATCAGCTGTCTGCTCCTGCAGCAAACAGCAAGGAGAGCGAACAACTGGCTTCTTCATCAAAACACCAAAAAGCTGCCAGGTAACTAAAGGCACCCGCATTTGATGTTTTCAGACGACAGTAACAAAACTGTACTTGACTGTTACCTGCTGTCAGAATTCAAGCTTACAACACCATGTACTGTCAGATACCCATTAGTTAAGCAAGTATAAAAATGTTTTGTTTTGTTTTGTTTTTTTCTTTTAATCTTGATGGTTTTTTGTTGTTGTTGTTGTTGTTGTTTTTTTGCCAAAAACATCCCTACTTCCCAGGCCAAGTCTGCTTATCATTCCTATGACACAGAAAAAAACATTAGCTAATTAGTACAAAGATTTTAAAGCTGTGAAACACTACAGGGCAGTGCAAGCTTCCTGCAGCTGGCCTTAACAGGACACTGTCACCCCAACTTGGCCAAGTTCAGTAATTTGACGTTAATTCTTCTTCCTGTATAGTCCAGCCCCAGTACCACTAATTTTCAGCTGTAATTTATCAAGAGCAGAGATTTTAGTCCCATGGGAACAAAAAGGCAACTGTGCCTAAGTAAAATAAAAACTTTACAATAAGCATAAAAATGCTGGTAACATTTAGAGCAGGAATGAGAGATGAAAATCGGGGAAAGGGAGAGGTTTTGCATCACTTGGCTGTTGTGCCCAGGTAGACCAAGATCACTGATCTCCAGGAGGGTCAGGAGGCAGCTAATTCCTAATTGCTAGCAGAAGCAGCGTTATATGCAGAGAAAAGCAGGTCTGTATGCGTGGAGGACTTACATTTGAAACCTCAATAGGCCACTTTTCCCTTTGAGAGTAACACAGCTCTTTTTTCCTGGAATTGCAACCTTGCTGGGCCATTATCTGATCAGGGATCAACGTGGGAAGTACATGAGCTATCCTGTGCACCCAGTAATCTTGATCGAGTTATTCCTCACTTATCACAGAAAAAATTAACTCCTTACACGTGAGATACATCAGCATAAATATGACACTGTGGCTAGACAACACACTCCATAATTCACTTTTTATATTTCAAATGTTAACCTGGATAAGGCAAAAACAGAAGGCAGCAAAAGTCAACTTTGGAAAACATTATTTAAAGTTACTATTAATCAGGAAGGCATTAAAAGGGGGTGTGAAGGTGTAAATGTTTAGTTCAGGTCTGGTGAAAAGACTTCCTGGCTTGTCATTAAAGATGAGATTTTCCAAGAGGCTCGAGAAGTCAGTCTTGAAAGGAAAGCATAAAACTGGGCATTCGGACAACTCTTTTCCTTTTCGGGATCCGGGTGGGTTCATTTGACCTCTGGCAAATCACGTAAGTCCAGTTTATCAAAAAGAGTCACTCAGTCTGCAACGTTTTAAGCCTGACAGGGGTGCTGAGTCCCGCAGTTCGAACCTGAGTGAGCGCGAGGTCAGAGCACACGATTTCTCTTTAAGCCAAAGCTGCACTCTGAAGCCTGGCACCCAAAGCTGATGCCCAAAATAGATTCTGTGAAAAATGTTAGCCTGAATTTGCCTTTCCCTCAGCCCTAGCTCTTCAAACTGTCATCTGATGTGAGGTAAAAAGGGAAATTACAAAGTGTATTATTAAGTGCTTCAGATGTTGCCTGGAAGAAGGAAAGTTGTTTTGTGGAAGACTGTAGAGCTCCTGTGTAACTGTGGCTGCAGAGACCAGAGAGCTGAATGAAGCTAGAAGTAAAGGGACAGCAAAAACTGGATTAAAGCACTATCCTGGCCATTTGCACCATGCCCCATCTACTCTGGGACAAACACAGCTTTTCACCACTGCATGCTCTCTCTGACAGCCTGAACTTGCCAGCCTGCTAGGTGTATTACTGAGGTGTCAGGTAAGGATGTAGACAGATGCGTCTGCAACAAGCCTTTTATTTGCTTTCCTTTACATTTCTGATCAAAACAAACAGATCAAATTAATTACTCTTAATTTTAATAAGGATTTTTTTTTTTTTGAAGAAATAGAACAAGTGATGACTAAATCTCCACGCTAGATTTTGTTAGTTCCAGGAGCCACTGGATTCAAACCGAAAGTAGACACCTAGAGCACGCAGCCGAGCTGCCACGGGCAGCAAGCCCCTCAGAGTCCTGCTGCTCCGAGCCCCAGCCACTCACAGGAGGAATTTCCTAACCCTCCTCCCTTTCCCACCCCGCTGTGCAGCAGCGAAATGTTAAAATGCTTGTGCTGTTTTAAAATATTTCCGATGTTGTTTATTTTTTAATTATTATGATCAGAAACAGTTCCCCATGAATAAGAGAAAAGATCTGTATTGCCATATTTACACACACTTCAGATAATTCAACTTTACAGTTTTGACGCGTGTAGCTTATTAGACTCCTAAGAATGTAAAAACACCATTGGCATTTTGCATATTGCAAATGTCTGGTAGATAATGGCCTTGCAGATTTTATACAGAGCTGCACAAGTGAACTTGCCAAACTTTCATCATCACTCCTTTGGAAGCTCGGAGGGAGCCTATTAAATTGGCATTTTGTTTGACATGTACACAGAATGTGCTTAGCGTGCAGAACAGGCATGGCAATAAACCTTTTCTTAACAGCTGTGTTATTTTAGTTAATGATAAACATGCATCTAAAGCCCCATACCACCACAACTTCAGCTGGTGAGAAAAACATAGTCACCCAATGGAAACAGAGGCCGTCACAACAAAAAAGAAGTTATTCATTTATTCTTAACCATGCAGCTATTTGTCTCACGGCTAAACATTGCTAAATATCACTAATTATTGTTCTAAATTAAGTGAATTTCATGAAGTAAAGTTCAGTGCTGTGTCTTTCCCTTAGCAGCAGAATCTTACCCATAGACATGTGTACAATTATCACTAATTCTGGTGGAGGCTGTGACAGCAGAACTGAGTGAAGAGTTTATTTTCCAGAAAATTTCCTTTGAGACTAAGAGTTTTGGAGGCCAAGGCTCCTTCTGTCATCATTGTGGCTCAATCCATTCTGAATATGTTCAAAACAACAACAACAACAAAATCTGGACATGTGAAATGCAGATGTTAACGAGCAAGACAGCATATTGATTTGGTTAAGCCATTTAATTTTGACAAACTGCCAAAACAACAATAAAAAAATCACAAAGCTTAAATATTGGAGATTTCATCAGCAGCCTACAACGAGCAGGGAGATAATGAGTCCCCTGCAACCTCTAGGAACTGATCAATATTCTCCATGGAACTGCAGTGACTGAGAATTCCAGACAGTGCCCTTCGATTTTCTCTGAAATCTTATCTTTACAAAGTAAACAAACATGAGATAATAACCTTTAAACTTGCCGCAGCCATTCATAAGCGGATTCATTACTACAGAACGGCAGCCGACATTCAATATTGCTCCCTGTTCAGTATGTGCTACTCTGTGCTTCACAAACTCCATCTTTTAAAAGGCACAGGTTGCAGTCCTCAAATTCAAGGCACTCAAAGAATAAAGTGAAGCGGGGCTCCTCAGAAGCATTTTCCAGCTTTTCTCTGGATCAGCAAAGCTGAACACAGCCTCCCCTCCTTCCAATGAAAACTAAATTTATCATCTAATCAACTGAGTCTACAAGTTGAAGCCATAAAAACACTGAATGTTGCAGAAAACACCGCAAAAACTAACATCCAAATTTCAAAACAGGAAAAATCTCTCCTTTCCTTTCTGCCATGTATACTCAAGCATCTTTTAATACATGACTGAACCTGGATCAGGTTAAAAAATACATATTTTTTCTATTTATTTAATTGGTATCAACCAAATTTTGGTTCCTATGTTTAGAAATATCTGAAGCAAACTATGGCACAGCTTTTAAACAACATGTGCCTAAAACTTTACTGCTTTCTTTGGACATGCCACCTATATATGTTTAAACATCCTCAAAATTAAGTTAATAGGTACATAAAAACAGATTTTTTCAAACCAAACTTTGTCATCTTGATTTTCAAAGAATTAAAAGAGGCATTTTACTCTAAATATCTGATAAATGGCTTCTAATTCCTTGAAAACAACATTAGACTACATTAGCCTAGTATCTTCTTCAATTATAATTGTATCATTTTATTACACGGGGAAGAGAAAAAGATTAGATGAGGTAAGTGCCACTACATTACCCCCTGTATTTTTACGGCAATTTGCAGAATACTATCAGTAAACACAGCGCTTTACAAACCACATAAGAAAGGTCATTACCCGAGAGAACTTACAACTGCAGTAAAGAAATCAAGTACAACAACCCTTCCATTCAATGGAGATGTAAGGCCATTAGTTTTCAATATATTAGCTTATTATCATTAACGAGATCTTTAAAACACTTATGATCCCGAGTCAAGCAGCACCAAAACAGCATCACATATTTCCAAAGAAGGGCACATTTTTCTCCTTGTCCTTCCTCACAATGTGCACCTTGAAGCAGTTGGTAGATGCAGATGAACTCGCTTTGCTGCCCCAGGGGAACCACACTTGTCAAAAAAGACATTACAGCCCAGGAGCCCATGCTCTGCTGCCCTCCTGCTCTTCACGTCACCCCGTCACGATTTTATTTTATATTATTTTATTTGTGATTCTTGCTGGCCTTTGCTCTTGTATTTTGCACGGTCATGCCCACCAAAAATTACACTGGAGGGAAGAGCTGAAGAAAACTGGAGGAGTATTTCACTCATGAGAAACAGGAGGGGAGCTCTACCAACAGACTGAGATGTTTGTTTACATTGTGGGCCCAGTATTTAGGGTTTCCTTTCAAATTTGCTTCTTTTCAAACAGAATTTCTGTAGGGCCTGGAAAACAGCCAACATGAGGTCTGACCAGCTATGACAGTCACGTACTGGCTTTGAATTCAAGGCATCTCCTTTTCTTTAAGTTTTAGATCACCAAAATCTGCATCCTCGCTGGCTCCTTTAGAAGCCACCACCACGCTCCTCTTCTGAGACAGCCGAGCACAAACCACCACATGGGAGAGGCCACGGTGGCATCGCAGATTCTGCCGCCACAGCAGCAGTGCCCGTGAGGGACAAGCACAACCCTTTTGCTGTTCATGAACTCCTTCACAAATACAAAATACATAAATAAATAAATAAACACAGTCCTCAGCACTCTCCGAGGATCCCATTCCATTCTACTCAGAGGCTCGGTGCCTCCACAGCCCAGCGAATTTCCTTCATTGGCTTTTGCAGCAGCACCACACTCCTCCTGTTATTACATACAAGACAGCTAATTAATAAATCAATCACCTGCTACTATCTACATGTTACCAGGTTTCGTCCCACACCTAGGAAAACAAGTAACAAGGAAACCTTCCACAGGTGGGACGCGTTTAAACCTCTGGGCACAAGGGGTGGCTCCATGCTCTCTCTGTGGCAAAGAGGCCCCTAGGCTTCAGGATGGTGAAAGCAGGGCAGCACCTTGAAGGACGAGACAGAACCAAATCGACACTGTCTCGATTATTCTATAAGCTAAGATGGGAACCTTCTTTCCCATCGCAATCTCACCCTCCTCTCCACCCAGAAACCTGCAGGAGACATTTTTCCCTTTCGCTACAAATGGAGAAGAATAAAGCACGGTAAACCCCAGTAAGGATAAGCTAAAAGGGCTGAATATCTCTAGCATCACTCAGTAGCTGATAACGTTTGGGAAGAAATCTTGTTTTACAGAAATATTTGTTTCTATTCCTGGTGATCACCGTCACATTTTCTAAACATTAAGGCTTCATATGTAATCAATTAATTCAGATACACACTGCTGACTAGATTAATTAAACATTATTAGTGATTATAAAGAAAAAGGTGGCTATCAATTATCATGAGGTTTTCTTTAGAAGATGGATAGCTGATACTTAACAAGATATCGGCACACTGTACGCTGGCAATTGCTCACCCATTAAGAAGTCATTGATGTTTTCTTGACTATAAACCTGAATTTAAAATGGAACCTTATTTTCCCAATACCTGCTAATCCCTGCCCCCAGCTTGCATTAACAACAACAACAACAACAGTTTTCTGTTGTAACTGAAGAAAACGTCTGGAATAGTTAATAGTAAGCTTAGCTAGGAAGTTTTCTTTTCCCATACAGCTCCAAATCATAATGCATAGGGAAGATAATTTAGCAGGTGTACACGTAATCTTTGCTGAATTACCAAAACACTGGAAACACTGGAATGAAAAGATGAAGCTGGTGAGATGCAGGGAAAAAAACACATGTAGGTAAAGAATCAAGTAGCTTCACATGATAATATGGGAAAGTAATAACTTGGACCATTCAATTATGAGAGCAAAGTTTTCTTGTAGTATCTTTAGGCTGACCAAATGGCCTACACTAGGGAGAAGTATCATACCTTTTGTACATCCAAATATTCTGGTTTGGATGGACTATCTTGCTAGGAATGTGTACAGCCACAAGGATAATTTTAACCAGATTTACATCCACATTACCTCAGATTTTGTTTGTAATCCACTTCTGTAAATTCAAACCATTTTCAGCATCTTTGTCCTGACTGTAATCAAGCCTGTACTTCCTCTGTAAGACTCCTCTTTCTTTGTTCAAATCAAATTTATTCTCCCCTTAGGAAAAAAATAAATAACAAAAGCACACAACAGCAAATAAAAATAAGTGTCATGATTTTTCTGGTACCTGACACTTAGTTAAGTTCACCATGTTTTACAATGTAGGACTTAACAAGTATTTCAGAAAAAAATAAATTGGTATACGCAGTCTCACCAGATACTGCCACTAAGGTACTACATTTACTACAAACTAAGGTCAAGCTTTTGTTCTGTTGCTGGTTCTGAATTTGTAAACATTTTTAAATGTTCCATCTTTTTCAATTTTGAGGCACTTAGTAACTACTGTCAAGCACAGCCACCTATTAGACACCATGCTCGGTGCACCAACAACTATGAGTACCACCGTCTGCCTGCCCCGGTCCATTCAATGGAGACTGGACAATGGCATCAAGTCTTACAAGAAAAAGGGCTTTGAGTTCTGGTTCATTTATAAGCCACGTGCTTAAACATGCAAATAAGTTGACAAAAATCAAACTCTCGGTTGCCTTAAAACTCTCAACCCTTCCGAACAGCCCAAGGCCCTATCCAGCACAGAAGAGCATCCCACGGCAGCAGGAAACGTGGCACTGGGAGAGCTGGGTGCTGTGCCACCGCGTCTTCTGGCAGCAAGAGGTTGCACCATGCATGCAAATGCCTTGGAAATGGCATCTGGCAGCTGAAACTAGACCAGAATTACAAGAATGAACTTGCATGAGACCTAACATAGCCATGCTGTAAGGATAAAAAAGGAAATACTTACACTTCTTTACATATACAAAGGGCTGTCGTGTAGGAATTTTCATGCCATGCAGTTCACAAGGCAGCTAAATCAGTTTGGCAAGCTTTTAAGAATAAACTTAATTTCAACAGGGAAAAAGCAACTGTGACTGCAAATGGATGCCTCAAAAAGCGGCAGAAAAGAAAATGTAAAGTTAGGACAGCAAAATCTCCTCTATCTTATGGAAAGATCTTCGGCAGACATGAGGAATGGAAGAACAAAACCAAACGAAACCTGAGAATGGGTTTCCTAGCTTAAATAAGCAACAACCAGAGCACATAGAAACACTTGGCCAGTATTTGCTGGAAAGATGAACCCTCGCCTATCCTTTAAAAGCCGAGCAATGAAAACACTGGTCAAACAGAAGAAAAAACATCAGTTCAATATACTCATAAAAGCGGGCTCAAAAATGCTTTTCCTTTTTAAGTGAACATTTAGAGAATGATACCATCCTGATGAAACAGAGCTGCTAAACCAAGCACATGGTGTCAAGAAACAACTCATTGAGAAGAACCAAAAAAGGAAACAAAAGGAGGAAGAGCATTTCCTCTTCACAAGGCTTCACTAACGCCTGCACTCTCCTAACTGGAATAGTTAAGAGGAAAAGGATAAACCTTTTCCTGACTAAATAGGAAATGTCTCTTCCTCACGACAGAAAAAAAATGCACAGCAAAATCATGGTGAACTCAGAGATAGGAATAAGTTTAAAACAACAACAACAAAAAATTGCAGGTCCAAGACAGCCACATACCGTATAAACAAGATAACCTCTTGTCCTGTGCTTACTATGAATACAAATGTCCAGCAAGACACTAAAAATAGTTGACAAGTTTGATAGATTATGTTACTAATAAAAGTCATTTGAAGATTTTTTTTAGCCATATTAACATGTGTAAGTTGCCCATATACACGTTTTATGAGCAGTGTTTAAGCATAATCACGTCCCAAATAAAACTGCAAGAGCCTAATAATAGGTAAGCTACTTCAGATTATACTATAGCTTCACATACTTTTTTATTTAACGTTACTGACACAAAGGATACACTGCACCCACAATATTTCATGAATGACATTAAATATTAAAAGCGTAAGAAGGGCTGAAGGTTTCAAACAGAAAGACAATGCAGAGATAAACACTACTGCAAACGTAAGAAAAAAATAAGTCTAAGATTGTAGTTGTGTGGGTTTTTTTGTTCATTTTTGTTTGTTTTTAAAAGTATTTTAAAATGTCCACCTTCTAGTGAAAATAGCTATACCTTTGCTTGGTAAATGGTTCTACATTACTGCCAGCAATTGCTCCAAGAAAGTGACACTTTTTCTCATTAAAGGGTAAAGACAGAGAGATTGGAAATGAGAAGAAAAGAAGGAAATTCCCCAAACGTGCAACGCATCTGGGGGAAATACCTCAGTAGGTGAGACAGCCACACTAATTCAACAAGCCAGTTTAAAGGTGACTGACTTGAAAATTTCCATGTTTGCTTTTCTTTCCCGTCTAAATTAAGACACTTTATCAGTCCTATTGATTTTACCAATTAAACACAGATTTTGATGTTATTGAAAACAAGCTAACTTTTGAAAGCGCAATGCAGCTCCACAGCAGAAGTGCGCACGAGCTAACTTCAACAGACGTGACCTTTAGAAAGCAGTATTATTCACCCTCTGCTTGTGGGCACTTTGACACATTAGCACTTTGCGAGATCTCCAGGCAGTATTTTATCAGCGGGGCCCATCCAGGCATGATGTGCACTTTCACAGTGCATTAGCATATCTAGAGGAGGAATACTCCAGACTGCAATGGCCTTTCCTTGTAGGACAGCCTTTAAGTGTGAAACAGCTTTACTGACATTCTGCCTGACATCCCGGAGCTTCTCTACGTACCCAAAATTCATCTGCATGTAAAACCGAACCTCATACTGAAGAAACTCATTTCCAGAGCAGTTTAACTCATTAGCACTTCAGTCTTTGACCTGCTCATAGCTTTACAATCTGGAGATCAACATATTAAACTTTTCCCTTCTTACACAGAGCATTAAGAAAATGTTTGTATCGGTCTAAGTTCTGCATAGCGCAGAGACTGGACACTGAAGCTTAAAAAGAGATCAAACGTATGTGGACAATGTAAACAGAAACCCAGCCTCTCATCTTACATCTGTACCGACCAGAAATAACTCCAGCAAAGTCAGTCAGCACAGGTATACAAAGAGAGGAAACCCAGTCCAAAGAGAAACACAACCCTTCCCATACGGGCGCTACCTGGCAAAAGGGCGAGCTGATGAAGCAACCCAAGGTCACGCAACGCAGAAAGATGTCAGAGCAGTCTGTGGGAGATTTTTCTTCCCTAACCACAGACCGGTTTTGCCCTCAGTATTTCTGGTGGTCACCCAATCCTGGTCGCCCGAGCAGGGGATTTCCCCCTTGCGCCTTCAAGGTCATCTTGCAAGCAAGGTAGGAGGGCTCGGATCGCTAGCAGCGCTCTACAGTTACTCCAAACTGTTCTCTATCCATTCTGTTCAGGGTGTAGACTTAGACACGGAGCTAGCTCGTTATTAATAAAAATGTTTGAATTTGCTTAAAAAATATAACTTCCAAATTCGAGAAATCAAAAATTGCTTCTCCTCTTCTCTGTTTTATCAAAAGCTATCAGAGGAGCAGACATTTGGGCTACCTGCCACCCCCAAGCCCTTGTGCCTGGGCACTTGTTGCAAATAAATGCCCACCTGGCTTCACCGGTTTCTTAGACACACCAGGGGCATGTTTCCTCCTGAGGAGAGAGTGGTTTCATCTTCATTGGCACATTTTTGTCAGCTGTGAGACACAACATAGCTCAGTGTTTTGGAAATGCAGGACAACAGGGACTCTTTACCTCTGAAGTATTAAGTTTAAAAAAAAAATTGGTCTGGCAACTGCAAATATCTGCTCCCCCAGATTTGCATGTGACTTTTTCAAGAATATAGATTAGTACGAACCCAAGAGTTTTGATTGTTTTTTGTTTCTTTGCTTGTTTTCCAAACAGTAGGTGTTAGACAAGCCAGAAGAATTTCATCTTACAAAGAGCAGCAACACAAACTGAACTGGCTGCATCCCAAGGGTAACAAACAGCACTTCACAGAAGACTTGAACTAAAAATTTACCAATTTAAACATTTTCATTACAAAGCTTCCTATTACCCAACTTTTCTTAAATGCTACTTCTATCGCTGTAACATAGTATAATACATTTTAGTCAATTCTGCAGTCATAAAGAGTAATGTTTAAATTATAAAATTCTGGCTAATGTAACATAGACAAACAAACTTCAACCTGTATACATCAATTTCAGAATAAATATTGCAAGTTAATGTTCCATTGTCTTTGTTCTGCATCTTTGTCTTTAGGGTTTAGCACTAAGTGATGCAGAAGTTTATCTCATATGTAAGACACAGCTCTAACACTGATGTATTCCCTGCCCAAAACATCAACAAAAGGAGCTATGGGTCACTGATCCAAAAAATTAAATGCTGAAATGTACATTCAACAATGTTACCCTCCACTAGCAGATATCCTGGTGGGGGGGGGGGGGGGGAATAAAACAAACACAACTCAAATGTCTAGCCAAAAGAAAACATTCAGTAAAGAACAAGGTGAAATTCAGTCCCACTCCTCAGGATGAACCGTATCTTATTACAAGCTTCAAATCTTTAGTAGTGTCTGCTTGAGCACAGCTAGAACATGTGGAGAAAATTTATGGCATTTTATCATGGTTGGCTTGGGGGAAGGAAGAGGTTTCTCTGTGAGGTCAGGCTCAGGAAATTATTTGCTTTTTTCTTCAGTTCTTCAACATGCATTTTTTTTCTACTGCTAACGTTGCAATAATTTTGGCTACAGAAAGCTGACTAGCTGAAACAGTACTAAATTAAGGCTAGCTTGCACTATAAACAAACAATTCAGCAGTAGCTACACCATTTTTTCGAGGTTTGAATATAGCAAAGTCAAATTCCAGTTTGTACTCGAGCAGGAGGTTTTGCATATGATGAACTTTAAGTTCCATTTATATGACAAACAAAAACGGTCAGTATTTGTAATTGCACTGTGTTTCCTTCCTACTACTTTTCAACTTCCCAAGGAACAGAACTTTTTTAAGGAAAAAAAAAAAATATATATATATATATATCAAATAACATACCTTTTACTGTACACCCAATTCAATTCTTCATGATTTTATCAAAGGGAAAGGGACTGTACTGTAAAAACTAATGACATTTTCTTGCACTGTTCTCAGCTGAGCAGTTACTTATCCAGAAGCAAAAATCAGAGTTAAGGATAGGTTGATACTAAGAACATGAAATCGCCAAGCTCACAAGAGAATAGGATTGGTACACATTTCAGGGAAATGCCATGAGGAGGAAAAAAAAAAAAAAAAAAAAAAAAAAAGGTAAAACCAAAAATAAATTTAAAGTAACACTTAGGTTTCACAAAGCTAAAGTGAAAATGGCACTACCCAGTTTTCCTTTTCTACGACCAGTGAGAATTCGAAAGAATTCCTGTACACTGAATTGGAAAAAGCTGCCAGCATCTTTGTCCTTGTTTGAAGAGGATTTAGAATAATTGCTGTCAAAAAGTTGATGGCTTGAATAGCTTGAACACAAAACTACATGCGTCTTGTAGTCACTGAAATAGGAGAATGCTGAAAGACATCATACAACATGTCAGGTAGTTAAAAGAGATCAACAGGAAGAGTAGGTATAAATATTTGTAACATATTCTCTAAAAATATCTAGGCCTATAGTCTTCTAACTGTAACAGGGTGCATTAATGAAAATATTTATAATATAATAAAACAAGACTTTCTTTCTAGCAGTACAATGAAGAACATCGGAGAAAAACAATCAAGGAATGATGAAAAGAAAGAATGACGAAAAAACACACATGGTCTGATTTTTGGGTGGTCTTGTGTGAGGCCAGGAGTTGGACTGAATGATCCTCATGGGTCCCTTCCAACTTGGGATTTTCTATGATTCTACATATACTTAGTATCTTCTGAACAATGTTGATAAATAATGGATCAAAACTTTTGCTAGGCAATACTGCAAGATATGCAAACCTGAAAAAAAAAGTGATCATCCACTCCATCTCCCCAGATGGATGGCTCTTTAACGCACATAAATTCATGCAGGAGACAAGCAATTTTCATTGTCTGCCAGCCAAGATCACCAGATCTATAAACCCCTTTCTGTTAGTATTCCCTTTTAAATATAAGCTCTTTGCGATATATTTCCCTTAGTATGTAGTAACATAGCAGTGTGCCTCTACATAGCCTGCCTTTGATCTACAAGTTTGACATGAATCCTTTAAATAAGAGTAGCATTTGGGAAAAAAAAAAAAAAAAAGAGAGAGAGAGAGAGAGAGAGAAAGAAAAAAAAAAGGAAGAAGGAAAAAAAAAAAAAAGAGAGAAAAAAAAGGAAGACTGAAAAAAAAAAAACAACTTTGAAGTATGCATCATTTTCCAGAGAATTTAAACAGAAACAAGCTTTGGACTTTCTGATTAACAAGACCCAATTTTAGCTGTATTAAAATGAAATCCAAACCTAACATTTTATATTCCACTGAGAGGGTACAAATTAAGATGGATGACTAGAAACAAACTGCAGCTTCCGTGTGTATGGAAGCCAGCTCACCACCATCCTCCTCCTTTGTTCACACCGCTGCCAAACAGCCACACACACCTGCAAAATCCCCCTCAGACTGATCTCATGCTGACGCAGTTTTCAGAGGACAAGATCATTGGCAGCAGTCTACCATACCTCAAACAAATATGTTAATTTATCAAAAGAAAAAAAAAAAAAAATCTTTTGTAATTAATAAATAGTTCAGTATGAAATATTAATGTACCATCAGGGGCCCGATTATTCACAGATCTTTTTTGTTAGTGCTTTGAAATTTAAAGTTCATTTTGCACTAAATGTGCTGATTTTAGCTTAAGAAAGCAGATTGTTCAAAAGTCAGCAAGTGAAAATTTGAATGAAACTAAACTAAAAAATATAGTTGTATTTTTTACCCAAAGACCTGTGTTTTCATTTGTATATTCCCTCTCTAGAACCTCAATTCAATTTCATCCTCAAAAATTATAATTAGCAATTTTAAAACAAACACCTCATGCTAGAACACAAACTCTTCATTTCACAAAGTTATTCCTCACTATCACTTTCCTATAAATGCTGTTAAAATAAAACACTGCTGGTGCATGGCAAAGGCTGCTGGTTATAACCTGGAATACTTCACTGGAGAATGCGACCCCCTTACAGCTTCCCAGCAGCTGTAGTTTAATAAAAAAGGGGATTCATGCCCTGATGACCAAGGTTTGATTTAAGAGAACAATGAAACACATGCTTACGTGCTTTACTGAGTTGTTAATTAAAAAAAATAAAAAAATTGGAAATTGTTTGGAAAAGCAAACAAGTTGGAAGCATAGATAAAAACTAGAAAGCCAGTAGTAGATTAGGTTTTTATAACAGAAATGTAGAATGAAAGCAAGATCATTCAAATTTATCTACCTGTATCATAACAGAATCCTCAGAACCATGAAGCTTCTATCAAGCAATAATTTATTGAGTGTGCTCTAACACTACAATTGTATTTAATTACAGTTCCACAGTTATTCCTTAGTTAAGCCATAATGTTCTCCAGGCAGGATGCATCTCAGAAAGTTTACTGCATGCCCAGGGAGCGAAAACCGTGTTTCTTCAGTAACCAGATGAGCAGCAAAATATCCCACGTAGTCACTGCTACGTTACTGAAATGGCATTTTAAAAAATTGCTTTCATATACTTTGACTGGAATTCATATATCACACGAAATCAATGAATAGCTAATCAAAAGTTCAATTTGCATCTAGACTCTAAGCCTACTGCAATAAATTAATATCATTGAAAATGTCATCAGTTTCATAGGTGATAAATAAGGGACAAATGGTAATATTGCCATAAAAACACAGCAACTGC